>NC_056732.1:1202603131-1202782187 GCF_019279795.1 Protopterus annectens
GCTCAGCTATGAGCACATCTGGCATTTTTTCTTCTTTTGTTACCTCAAATGTCTTCAATATAAATGGGCTATTTCATTACATTTTACATATATTGGGGTTTTATGTGTACATATTTGTCAGGGACTTGTTTCCTGCTTATTTTGAAAAAAAAAATTGGCGTTGTGGGGGCTCGAACCATGAACGCCTGCTCTTCAGCCAACATCTCTACCGCTACCCTATTGCTTCCTGGCTTATTTCGCATATTTAGTTCTTATATGCTTTCCCACTGACTGCTAACTGTAGCTGCGCTATGGGCACGCCCGCGCAAACGAGCGCACTCACGGTTAAACATCTTTACAATTTAAAAAAAATATATAACATGTTCATTTATATATATTTTATGTTCATAGTCTGTGGGGGCATGTGTTGTGTTGTGTTTATTCACATTTCCGTGGACTCTGTTGTGGGTGTTTACTTTGGGCACTTTTACACTTCTGGGGGCGTGTCCTCTTGCAGGGCTCAGCCTATGGACACACCCCCTACTGTCTTACACGGACTGTGTTAGACTTAGGTGTGATTCAGCAGGCTCTCATGAATATGCAAAGCATGCTGACATCACTCCGTTTAACTGCAGCCTCCGTGTAAGAGTTATAACTCTTACACGGAGGCTTCGTGAATCCTGGGGAATGTGAATATGAAGAAGGAAATAAAAAACTTTTACTGAACTGATTCATACATGTCCAAGGAGTACAAGATTAGGTATAGAAGTAGAAAGGAAAAAAAAAAAGAAATAAAGATTTGTATTTGCTCTTAATATGTTACATCATATTTGACATAATAGATGATTAGGAAACTACAACAATGGATAGCAATTTGAAAACTGCACTAGTGAAAGATGCAGGTTGTAGTGTATGACAAAATATTTATTTTCTTCGGGGATTACTGACCTAATGGGGGTGAAGTTCTCTGCATATAGGTATGTGAGCTTTACCCCCAAAAAACATAACTAACAAGTAAGCAGAGATTATGTCATGAACTGTTCATGCACACTTTTACATTAGATCTAAAAATATATAATTTAACAAAAATATAAACTTGATCAAATTTGGTTCCCATTATGATGTAATAGTAATCAGACCTTTTGAGTCATTTGTGTTTTCTGTATGACATTTTCTTTATTTTATGCTTGTCATTAAGGAAGAACATAAAAACATATTTCTTGTTAACGCTTCTTGATTTAATTACTAGTTCAGCCTGTCTCAAGGGATAAATGCACTAATAAGGTATTCTTTAACTATGTCATAAAACAGAAATGGAAACATTGTGAAATAACATGTTATCAATAACCAAAGAAGGGATTACCCTACCATAGGATATAGCAGAAGTGTTTGCAGAAAAATTATGTATACACTTCACAACAAGCAAAGAAATATTTCTGGTGATATACAGAAAAAAGCAGGAACCTCTTATCTAACTTCAAACATGATGACTGGTACCACAAGTTAAACAAAAATTACATACTTCATGAGAAAAGGCAACATGGCTAGCACACACTCAAAAAGACTAGAGGAAAACATTCTTAACTCTCTTTCAGTCATGTTAATGTTATCTTGTAGGTACTTCTCTGACCTATGGTGACTGGCTATAGTAGTGAAAGTTCATAAGGTGGGGGATGAATCAGACCCTTCAATCAAACCAACGTTCTGTGTAAAGGCATGAATGCAGTCATAATTAAGTTTATCCAAAATAATAAAAGGAGCATACTCCTGCTAGAAACAGAACACTGTGACTTTGTTACAAAGACTTCTTGCCTCATAAGTTTTGTGGCATTCTTTTAAGGTGTAATGTCTGATATTCACTTGATGAAGGCTGACAGTGCATATTGCTTATTTTGCCCCACTAGACAATAGACTCCATAAGGAAAGAAGTGGAAATTTTACGGCACTAAATGTCATTCCTTATGTATTTAAATGAGTAAAACTGTAGTGAACAGCAAAATGCAAAAACTGAAGGGACATTGTTACTTGTCTGTCTGAGCAGGGTTGAGAACAGAGTCACATAGATCCAGTACTGTGCCTTCTTCTTTTTGGACTACTCATCTCACATACAAAGCTTCAAAATAAGCCATGGATAACCCCTTAAGCCAATGCCCGCAAAGTAAACATGGTCACATAATTATTTCACTAAAATATGGCAATGTTTTCCAAGGTGATTAAAAAAAAATCTATAAAAGAGAAATAATCTGATAATCATTGAGATCTTTGATAACCTAACCCATGGACTAATTCTTGCATGATGGCAATGCATTGTATTATATTGTAAAAAATGTGAAAAAATATATTTAGGATATGGTTTTAAGTACCTAAAAATATTAGCAACAAATAAACAACTGTTCTAAGCCAAAAGGTATCCATGTTTTGTATGGAATTGTTAAAAACTTCTGATGCTGAATGATTACATCAGTCAAGAAAGTTTCTTTGGATTGACCTTTCAAGCCCACTGGAAGCCCATGCTTTGCTTTGGCCTTTAAGATTGATTCTACCTTGTTGATTATGCATTACTGCCATTTTAGAAAAAAAGCCAGATGACAGCAGAAAGAGAGTGGAGTTATTAACAAAGAGAAGCAATTGTGTAAAGCTAATAAAATATGCAGCAGCTATCCCTCTATATTCACAAGGTTTCTAGAAGTGTGAAGAGGGTGGGCCTGTGTCACATAATCTGAAATGGCCTTTTGAAATGTATTACAAAATCTGAATTTCCAAGAATTTAGGTTGTTATAATAAGAAATATCATTATGCAAGCACAGCACCTTAATACTACCAATATTTACCAGAAAGGGCAATGATAGACTCTTCCCTTTCACTTTAACATTATTTAATCTCTTGAAGAGTTATCTGCATTAATTTCAGTAATTTGGTGTAAGTCATATGTCAGGCTCATGCTAATGCATTTATGTCTTGTAGAGTAAGTACTACCTTGCTCTTTTATAGGATGTATTTGCTGCATACTGTCTTTATTTAGATGAAACCATGCTGATTTATCATGATTTAAAGATAAATAGCTCAGGAAATGTTTTAAAACCAGCAAGATTTCCTGAATACTAAGAAAGTCATGGTACCCATCACCTGTAAACTAGAAAACTATGGTACAGTTATGGCAGGAAATCATAATACCAGATTGCTGAGGATGTTGCCTTAGATATATAGTTTATGTTTCAAAGGGGACTGAAAGCAGAAAGATGGAGGTGGGTATCCCTGTCATGTGCGCCTTTCCAACTAAAATGGAGTGAACATTAGCATGTTAGTCATGACTGTGCTAGTGGGTTTTGCTTTAACATTTGACATTTAGTTACAAAAGAGCACTGAAATCCCGAAGGCACTGTGATACCCATGCACTGGCCCAGTAGTCAAGGAGCTTCAATCCTCACCACTAACATCAGTGATGGGTGTCCTCATTGGGAAGGATAACAAGTACATGCAGAATAAAGTACAATTTCCCTTGAGAGCACACAGAGATCACAGTCAGTCTAGGGCTTATTTCTCCCTTTCTCTCCACATCCCCAATAAGAGTCCCCACCTGTACAGCTATAGAGTGAGGTCCTTAGCCAGGGTCCCAAGATAAGTCCTCCTAGCACTCTCTCTGTCCAACCAGTGCTTCGTGTCCCTGCCCAAGTAGCTGACACACACACACACACACACACACACACACACACACACACACACACACACACACACACACACACACACACACACACACACACTTTGAGATATGAGTTATATACAAAGACACGGACACTCCTGGGGAAGGCTGGCACAGGTTGTCCAGCTATGCCTCCTTCTCTCCAGCCTATAAGGTAGAAATCATTGCCACCTGGACCTTTACTTATCAGCTTCTCTAAGGCCCTTCCCAAAGGGTTGCCAATTTCACTGTGTAATATTACTGATATCCAAATAGTAAGTGTGACTGAGCAGCAAGACTATTGGAATGGCTTTGTACAGTATCACTAAATACATGCAAGTACTGTAGAGCTTCAATTATATCTATACAAAACAGCCACAGTTGAAAGGTTTAAAATATTTAATAATACATAATAAAAACACAAGACAAATCTTTTCAATTCAACACAGTGCTAGTCAAGAGTTCAGAAATCACAGGAAAATGCTTAAAATAATACCGTACAATAGTCTAACATAAATATTGAAAACAGCTAGACTAAATCTGACTAAATTCCTATTTAACTTCTAAGAGCAATCCCAGTTCTAAATACATTTACATATAGAGCAAAGACAGAGTACTGGTGAGTGGTCAGTTCTGAACACAAATGCAAAATGCTCTCCTTTCTTTCTGTCCTTAAATTGATAACACAGTACTGCTTCACATTACATCATTCTTGACACTTCTCTTGTTTCCCAGGCTAACAGAAACTCAGAACTTACATTTATTTTTGTAATGTGCACCCGCAGGAGGCCACTCAATAAAAGAGATTATATATGTAAAATTTAGCAATTAACTCTAGTCTCAAAACAATAGAAGGAATGTCTTAACCTAGACATCTTGTTTCCGAGCTCTGAGACCAAACAGTCATACAATGCTTGACTTATCAGCTTTCTTCCAGCAGAGTGCACTGTGGTTACATTTTCGAAGTTCAACATTTAACACAGTTTTCTTTATATTTTAAGAGGACAAGCCTTTGGATTATATTCATATTTCAATGACATAGAATTATCTATAAAATTCTATCTAGCTAGGCTGGCACCCTTCACATATCTTCATAGGCACACAACGCCTTGCATATAAATGTCAACATCAAATAATGAATGGCCTTTTTAAATTTAAAATAAAGTTACCGTCAGAATGTCTACATGACTACATATCTGAATTATCAACAGACAAAGCCAAATAAAATATTTTTTTGTCTGTTCCTACCAAAATTCTATTTTGATTGAGGGATTAATTTTGGGAAATGACCATCTAGTCTTTAGTCTTACAATCATTACTTTTACAAAGATTGTGGTTCCTAGCCAAGGTAGAGATGTTTCAAATTGAGTAGCTTTTGAAATAAGATAATAGAAACTAAATGAAACAAATAAGGTACCTGCCTTTTATTTTCTGCTTCCTTTAACATTTGTAAGAAAGTTAAGTCAAGTATGTCTAAAAATGTTTGGAAAATTTCTGTAGAAAGACTATTGAGTCCTAGTATCTTAACTCCTGGAAGTTCTTTAGTTGCTTTCTGTATTTCAGTAATGATAAGGGATTGTTTAAGAAATACAAATCTGATTCAGTTAGTTGCACTAATTCTAGCTGTTTGAAGAATTATCTAGATTAAAAAGCACTATCACATTGTAATTGAAATAAAACATGATATACTGCATAATATAATTAATACTAAAGTAGCCATTGAGGAATACCTGCTGTAGCTCTAATAGGTATAATTTACATGTATCACACATTCTCTTTAAGACAACCTATTACTTTTGCTTGCTGAATATCCTTCAGGCCTTCCCACAGAAAGGTATGGTTACTAAATAAGATTGCTTTAAACTCTTTCTTTAGCTGAAGTATTTGATGTCTTAAGATGCAAACATTTATGTTCCTTGTATTCTCTTTCAGTTCTGAAAGATACCTCTCTGGGTCTGTAACTTTCTATTAATTTTCTGTTTCTTTCAGATGTACTAGGTATATCACTGCCTTTTAAGCCACATTGAAATTATTCCTGTATTGTACATTTGTACATAAGCCACTCAGGTAGTGTGAGCATCAGATCAATATTAATTTTATTTGTCCATCAAGTAATTTTTACTAAAGGAGTCTGGTAGTAACATGAAGTAAAAGCCCCAAGGTAGCTGTGGAGAGGAATTCCTAAATCATAGACTTTGTGAATAAGGTATCTAAGGTCAGAAAGAGGGGGAGATAGAGAGAGAGGTATTAAACTGCTCATAGGTTTGCAAAGCACACCTGGAAATTTAAATTTGGTTACAGAGTACCTTCTTTTGACAACTCAGTATGTCAAATCCAAATTCCATTTTAAATTGTCAGTGTTATTTCTCTTTCAGATGATTTAAAGAATTTTAAATATTCTCACGCTTCCAGGTCATTACAAAGACAAAATATATTAGATTTTTTCAGTTAAATCTCTTGTAGTAATGCAGCATTTGCTTTGATTCTATTAATTACACAGGTATACACTCACTGGTGTAACATATTTGATTAACTTATTAAGATGGGCACAAAAATAGGCAGGAAATTACAAGGGACTTAAGATGTCTAGTCATATGTACCTTTAATTAGATGCAAATAAAAGTTCTTGCCCCCTCCCTCGACTTTTCAAGCTCAACCCTAAGTCAAGCAAGGTTGTATCTGATTACCCTGTAACATATTTATATCCCCCTTCCAATCATCAAGACTAGAATTAAAGGTAACCAAAGAAGCACTTTATTTAATCTGCACTAGTAACTTACTCAATAAACTGGGAATATCTGAGTAATAAACCAATCTCTCCAGTAAGTCTTATTTATTTGTTACTGCATATTTAGATCCCTATGGTAGGTGCTTGTAGAGTGACTGGTTTGGCAAGTAAATTGGATGTCAAAGAGGACTGAGTCTTTCGGAGCTTGAAAGGCAAGACATAAGTCATCGTGTAGGAGCTGGTAGTCTATTGAGTCTAAAAAGACTTGAGCTAATTTGTTAGGGTAGTTGATGGACTTAAGGTCTTTAATTTTCTTTGTTAGAAATCTTTAAGGCCTTTCTACCCAAACAATATGTATGGGACCATACATACTAAAGGAGATAATGTATTAAATTATGGGTTTCATAAGGAAAGAGTTCAGTAGTAGTGATGACATCTTTAGACCTCGACCATATTTCACTGGAAATGAACTGGTCCAGATAGATGTATTCTCAGACTATGGTGGAAATATGGTGATCAAATTAGAAGGGTGCTGCCCACATATGCGCCCACATCTCTTATGACCATGTCTATCAGAAGAGGAGTACCATCTATAAAATATCAGGTGGGAGTACCTTTTTTTACTAAATGCTTATATGCTTCACATTTTTCCTGCGTTTTGCTTGAGTCTGTTTTCAGTACACCATGTGTATGCATGCTCCAACCTTTGCTAGATCTGCTTCGTGTCAGTATAAAAGCAGTTAGCACTGCCCACCTTGCAGTCATTAGCAAACCTGGTCAACCGTGCTAGACTTCTGGGATGTTGGCTTGTATATATGCAAAATAAATGCTAAACAGGAGTAGACCCAGCACTGATCTCTGTTGAACCGCATGAGTTATAATTTTATATTCAGATACAGTATCATCAACTTTCACAACATGCAATTTATTGGATATCCAGTTCGCAATCCAGTGGACAATGTAGGAATTTACATTAAGTTTGTATGTTGTTTTGTCTAAAATAGCAGCATTGTTGATAGTGTCAAAAGCATTGGCAAGAACAATTTGCATGGAGTAACTACTTTCCTCAGCTTTTCATAGAAGCTTACTAGGTGTAAAAGACAGGATGTACCTTTCACAAAATCCAAATTGACTGAGTCCATGTCAGTTAAGTTGCCTATGTTCACATAATTGAGCTCCACTATATGTTCCATGGCTTTGCATGTAAGGCTGGTGAGGCTGATGGGCTTACAATTACCCAGGTCTGTAAAGCAGTTACTCTTGTGTAGGGCAGTCACAGTAGCTGTTCTCTACACATCAGATATAAACCCTGGTGATAGGCTAAAGTTTTACAGTTTAAGTAAAGGCTTGGATATTACATACTTGGTGCTGATGAGAATGTTGCTTGGTATGTTGTCTAGTCAATGGAAGTATTATTTTTATCCCTTGATAGGGATTCTATGACATGTTCCAAGGTGATTACAGAAAAACTAAATTTACAGGGATTATGGTGGCAACAATTTAGTCAAGCAGATGATGCTACTACTAAATTGGTTTGGTAATATCTTGGCTATATACGTGGAATCAAAAAACATGATATTACTATGGATGAGCTCAGTGCATTGTTGGACATAGATCCTTAGTTTCCTGACATAACTGAAGAAAATATTATAGTTTCCTCTTGTGTTTGTAGAGAACTTAAACTTGCATTCAGCTTTACATTTTTTAATAGTACTCAAGTTAATTGTAAGAAAGTAATCTGATATCAGAATTAGTAACTGCGACCTTTGTACTACTACTCACCGCCCAATTTATTTTGTTTATTTTATGAGTGGAATTCATCAACATGGAAGATGGTGTAGTATTAGTGCAGACTATCTGCATGATCTAGGTGCAAAACATGAGCAATAGACTGAATACTAGTGTACATATAGTTTCACAGTGAGAGATAAGTATATTGAATACTAGTGCACTTTCACTGACGTATAGTTTCACAGTGAGAGATATGTATACTGATGCACTTTCAGTGACATATAGTTTCACAGTGAGAGATAAGAAGATTGAATACTAGTGCACTTTCACTGACGTATAGCTTATAGTTTTACAGTGAGAGATAAGTAGACTGAATACTAGTGCACTTTCACTGATATATAGTTTCACAGTGAGAGATAAGCCGACTGAATACTAGTGCGCTTTCACTGACATATAGTTTCACAGTGAGAGATATGTAGCAGAAGGATTTAAGGGAAGTACAACTCCCTGAGCTGACAGCCTACATGAACTCATGCCATTCATGGGGATTTTAAACAAGTGTTTTACTCTATTTTGAAAATGGGAATAATCTATCCAAAACATTAAAAAGACTAGCAAAGAATGCATCAGGGATTTATACTTTTTGCAGAATGGCACAGTTGTACAGCTCAACTGATGATTCTAAGCAACAATATATAACATACGCAAAATCTAATATAATGGCAATTCAGGTGTGTGCCCAGTAGGCACTACAAAAGAAACAGCAATAGCACACTGAAAGGAAATATTAGATTAAATTCAAATTTGTTTATACTTTCCTGTATTTGGTAGGGACTAACTTGAGTATGGTCTTAATAGAAATGAAGAGCAGATATGTAATGTACCATGGTATCGTAAAGTATAGCAAAGAATGATATATTTTATGGTAGCACAGTTATCAGTAGTTGCTTCCAAAAGTATCTAAGAAGTGGTTGTAACTTGGATACAGTATTACTGAACTAGAAGCCATACAATGCATAACTCATAAAATGCATCAAAAGCCAGAATTCATGAGTCACTATGCTAAGAAAGCCCATCAAATCCAAAACAGAAATAGCACCTTTACAAGAAAAAAAATCTTAAAATTGTATAAACCATTGTGACTTGTTAAATTAAAACTAATAAAACAAAAAAGTGCAAGGGGGATGGACTAAAACACACAAATTATATTTACCTATTTTACACTTTTGATACTGATATAATCACAGATATATTATAAATATCAAAAGTGCCTTAATGCTAAGGTTGTTTAAATACATTTCATTTAGCATCATGAGCTATTTTGTGTTTATTTAACTGATTGTTTGAATGTGTGTTGTTTGTTTTGATGAAATATCCCAAATTATGGTGAAGAACAAAGCAACAACAAACCAATGGAAAGATTCTACTCAAAATCAACAAGAAGGACTCTGGGACATAGGGCAGGATTCACGAAGGCTTGCACGGAGTGTAAGAGACGTGTAAGACTCCATGCAATCCTCGCGATACAGGAACAACCTGAAACTCCGTGTAAGAGACCAGCTAAAATGTCTCTTACACGGACTGGGCGTGGATATGCTAAATACCTCACTTGCAGCCGAAAGGCATGCAAATGAGGTAGAGTAGCGATCCACGAAACAGAAAGCAGCCTGTGTAAGAGCCATTTTAGCTGCAGAAATGTACTCAGTTGACAACTGAGTACGTTTCTGCAAAAATCACAATGGAGCTATGTCAGCTCCAAATAAAGGGTGCATATGTGTCAGGCAGCATGCCAATGGCCAAATATGTGGCCATTGGCAAGGTACCCCGATGCAAATATTAAAAAAATATAATTTTTTTTTTCGGTGATCGCTGATGTTTAAACGTAGCACAGCCCCACGCAAACGGGCTGCGCTGTATAAAACATAAAAATGAAGGTTATAAACCCACAAATGTGAGTTTTATGCAACACATGGAATTACAATGCAGGGAACAGCAGACCAAAAACAACATGGCCACCGTGTAGTGGTTGCTAAGGGGGGGAAGCTGAGTCTAAGACATGTAACTAAGCATTAGTAGGCAATCTGATGTAAATGAGGGTTACAATACTGAATCTCACTGTCACATAGCAAATGAGCACAGTCTGAGTAGTGTAAGAGAAACATAAGGGGGAGGAATAGAGTAGGAGATAGGTGACATCACAGGGGGGAATGGTAGAAAGAAATGCAGTTCATTGGAGGTCAGTGTTACATGACAGATGTCAGACACAGATCATGGAAAGAGGAGTGCCACAAGATAAGCATGGGAAAGTCAAGAAATGGAAGGTGTACACTGTTACTTATACCAAAGTTTCTTGCTAGGTGTGCATGCGCACGTGTGCATGCCACATGTTGCACGGGTAGGACAGTGTACGCGTGTAAGGCAGACTGAGCATGTGGGAGCGTGTTGGTAGACTTGTAAGACTGTTTGCACTAGTGTGCACGCATGTAGGGCAGACTGAGCATGTGGGAGCCTGTTGGCAGAGTTGTAACACTGTTTGCGCTGGTGTGTGTGCGTTTTAACCCGAATAAGCAGATTCTGAACCGTGTAAGCATGTGTGCATGCGTGTAAGCCACTATGAGTGTGTTTTTGCTGGTATGCACGTTGCTCACCCCTGAGGAAACATAAAGGAAAAAGGAAGCAACAGAATTAGTAGGAAGCTAGAAGGGAATACTGCTGCAGCTAGCAGGTGAAAACAATTAGCATCAGGCAATTACACAGGCAGAATAGTAGCTCAGCCAAGCATTTAAAACTCTGCAAACAGCAGTGCAGGATGTATCTCTCAAGAAACACTGCAAGACAGGAGTAAGCTATTAGAAGTGAAAACTGAAAAAGCTGAACTCAGAGCAGAAATGCTAGGGGCTGCCATAGCTGTCATAAGGAGACATAGGCGACTTGCTGAGGGTGGTAACAATGCAGATGGTGCCAGACAACCCACAGTGAGGAGACGGAGAAGAGTGTACTGGCCCAGGGTCACCTACCACGGGTTACATGAGCTGGAGATAGTAGAGTGCTACAGAGTGGACAGAGACCTCCTGCAGCAAATTGTCGAGCTGTGCAGGCCATGCCTCACACACAGAACGAACAGAGGTGAACCCATCCCAGTGGAAACCAAGGTATGTGTTGGCCTAAGAATACTAGCAACAGGTACCTTCCAGAGACCAATTGGTGATATGATGGGGATATCACAGGCATCAGCCTCCAGTGTACTGCACCAGTTCCTGGATGCCATGTCAGCACATGTCGGTGATCATGTATATTTCCCCAATGCCCGTTAGGTATTGGCCAGCAATATGCGTCTCTTCCAGCAAATAGCGAAATACCCTGAGGTAGTGGGTACAATAGACTGCATGCACATACGCATCAAAGCACCAGCCGGTGAGTGGGGTAGGGCCTACATTAACCACAAGGGCTTCCCCTCCATCAACTGCCAGGTCATGTGTGATGCCCAGGGCATAATAATGAATGTATGTGCTGGCTGCCCTGGGAGCTACCATGATTCCCACATCTGGCATTTGACGTAGCTGTACCAGATATTTGCCAATGGGGACATCCCACATGGACACCTAGTGGGGGATGCAGGTTATGCACTGGAGCCGTGGCTGATGACACCCATCAGAAATGCACACACACCTGAACAGGAATGCCATAATGAGGCACACGCACAAACACGTAATGTAATAGAGCGTGTGTTTGGGCTGCTCAAGTCATGGTTCCGGTGTCTGGACACATCTGGTGGAGTCTTGCAGTACTCACCAACTATATGTACACAAGTTGTCATGGTATGTGCTATGCTACATAATATGATCTTGCAAAAACAGCTGCAGCAGGACCAGCATAGGGCCGGGCCAAACAGCCCCCCACCATTGCCAAGGCCATCACAGGCAGAGCGTGACTCAGAGGAGGAACAACCTGAGCCTGCCCCAGTAGGCAGAAGGAGGCGTGTCCAGTATGCCCTGGTCTTGGCAAAGAGGCAACGCATAGCACATACACTGGCTCAGTAGGAACCCTGGGAATGATACCCCTCTCTGACTCACTCATATAATAACATGGATGCCTAAAATGACATGACCTGCTCTCAAACATGTACAGGGAGTGTAATATGTGCATCCGACAGAGGCAGCCCTGCAGCACCACCTGAGGCATGAATGCCATGTGTTAAGTAATATAACACCATGTACTATATGCACACTTGAGGACCCTGACTAACATCCACCCTCACCAAACATGAAGCCACAATATGATGATGGGATGATCAATTGCAATAATTGGCTGAAGTAATGCAGTTAGTCAAAGGGGAGCCAATGTGTTCCAGCCTGGGATGACATGCTGAGCATGACATGATGCACCACCTGCTAGGGGTGGCATGCATCTATCAGTTCAGGCCTCATGGATACTGGCAAAGGCTGTCAGTACCCACAGCATGCCCTGAATAGGTAAGTCTCAAAACACAAACCCACCTTCATAGGTACCACAAGGGATAAGAACCTAGATGTAATGCTACCCAATGCCAGAAGTCTAAACAGCAAGATGCGTGCAGTGTAAACGCACCCAGTATGGAGAATGTTGATATCTGCCCTGTAACAGAAAACTGGGTCAAGGCTCACATCAGCACCCTAACACTACCAGGTTACACATCATACTGTGCTGTACAGCCTCAAAACATGGAACAAGCTACAAAAGGAGGGTGACAAGCAATAATTGTCAAGGATAACCACACCCCCATGTTGGTAGCACAAATAGAAGCAGCATGGACTAGCCATGGTCAAGTACCAGTGGCTAAAACCACCTCCCAGTATATAGCCTGCTACAGACTACCATCCTAACACCAGGAACTGCACCTGGCCTATGTTGGAATACATGAATATATCAAGCCACCCAAACCACATTATATTGGTTGACTGAAAATACCCAGACATACACTGGGAGCATTATACTAGCACCAACAGTGTAGGAGAACAGTCCCTAGAATCCATAAACCAAAATGCCCAGGAACAACGTACCACTCCCACAAGAGAGGTAAGCATACTGGATGTGATAATCAGCAACATGGGTACTGGATGGCAAGATGAGAAGTGTATCCCTCACTGGTAAGACCAGACCATAGAGTAATCACACCGGATATACACATCCTGACCACAGTCCCTGGCCAGAAAGCCACAGTGAAAAACATGTGTAAAGCATAAGTTGCACCCCTCCAAACTGATGTGGAATCCATTAAAGGCCCTGTGCAGGTGCAAAATATGGGACACACTGCAGAACCTGTTATACAGGCATTCCATGAACACAGCCAGGAATGCTTGGATTATGCAATCACAAATAACAACAAGACACAATGCCATACATGCAGGCATCTGGCATGCTGGACTCCAGCCATTAGCAAACCATGCAAGAGAATGAGGAAGCTACTACATGATAGAGCAAACATAAAAAGGGAAGTAATCACTGATCAGTAGTATGGCAATAAAATATGTCCACACATACAATCCACTAAGGCCAGCTACAACAAGTAGAATCTGTGAATCCTGAGGCAATGTTACACCTGCCCCAAGTACACAGACAACCCTCAACTCCCCCCAATAAATACAAATATATGTGAGAGATGCAACCATTTATCCAAACCGGAGGCTGAGCTCCCCCAACTGAGTACTGTCAAAACTAGTCAGGAGGAGAAGGTAACCACACACACCACAAACCCAGTCCCACATAGACCTATCACAACTGTAAACCAAACACATAAACACAGAAAACATTCCTGGATGCCCTAATTACAAACACACCACACCAACAGAGGCCTCCAAAGCAGACCCCCAAGCAACCACAACCTCCAAACATAGCACATGCAACACATAGTACACAAAGCTGGTGTGCCAAACAGTCACAGGCCAGAAGGAGAAACAACATGCCTGATACAGTTGTAATAGGTGACTCTATAGGCAGACACACTGCTGTCCCACTCATCAGACTGAACAAGGGAAAGGGTACAGTAAGCTGCCTGTAGGCTGCTACAATACGCCACATAACACAAGTACGCAGGTCACCCCAAAGCAAGTAGAAATATGATGCAGTCATTGTCCATGCTGGTGTGAATGACCTGAGATGTACCTCCCCAGACTACATGAAAAGAGACATGGATGAGCTCTCTGAGTATGTACTCCAGGCTGGTATGACACTGGCCATTTGCAGCATCCTACCCTCACCAAGAATGATGCCACAGTACAAACACAGAATGATCAGCTTTAACAGGTGGCACAATTACAGCTGTCAGTCCAAGAGGATCTAATGTCTGTCTGCTTGAGATGTCATGCATGACAATCCATGCTGCTGTTACAGGGATGGCTTGCACCTGTTTCCCCTGGGCGTCTGGATATTGGATAAGGCTTTTGCCACCTCCATAGAGCTGTACATAGGCAAGGCTGAAAAGACTAACCCACCACCCTAGAAAACATAAGTGGTAAGAAACATAAGGGTAATGCTGACCAATGCCAGACATGTAAACCGCAATATGCATGCTCCTGAGGCCCTTCCCAGTATGGAGAACATCGATGTCTGTGCAGTGACAGAAACCTGCTGCAAGCCTACTGACAGCACACCAGCACTACCAGGTTATACCTCATATCATGCATTATGGCCCCAAAACCTGGACCAAAACATAAAAGGAGGGGGAGTATCCATATGCAACACAGACACCCATACGTCCAGGTAACTGACAATGCATGAAGCATCGGAGACCACCCATGTGCACCTAACTGTAGTCAAAACTGCTGTACAGTCTGTAGCATGCTGCAGACCACACTCTCACACACATGAACCCCACCCAGACATCCTGAAGACACTGGACAGTATGAATGTCCCACCAAATACCAAACAAGGTACTCACAAATTACCACATAGGTGGTAAACCATTATGTATGCAGGGAGTAATCAGGGACCTAGGGACACAAGTGGACAGTAACCTGTTATGTGACACTCACATTGCCAATGTGGCTAGGAAGACTGTCTATATTGGACACCGTATCATAAAATGATTCACATCTACATCAACAGAGGTCATTGTGCCCCTGTACTGTTCTCTTATCAGACCCATAATCTAGTACAATGACTCATATGGGATGT
This sequence comes from Protopterus annectens, assembly GCF_019279795.1. Taxonomy (NCBI): domain Eukaryota; kingdom Metazoa; phylum Chordata; order Ceratodontiformes; family Protopteridae; genus Protopterus; species Protopterus annectens. Next base: position 1,202,618,401 of record NC_056732.1, read on the forward strand.
ACCTTACCTGACACCTGCAGCGGTAAGAAATACCTCAAAGGTACCTCACCACGAGGATAAAGGGTCTCAAATATATGTCATATGCTGCCTGGCTGTAGACACCCCAGCTGAATGCAGTCACATACTGCCTACACAGAGGCATTGTATGTCTGTTGTACAAGGCCATGTCCAACACAGGAGTAATGGACATGCTCCACCCCAAGAAAATCAAAGCCATTGGAGCTGTGAGAGTGACAGATGTCAACCTCAACACATAATGAAATAGGATGTGCTGGAGGGACAGATACATAACCCAGAGGCTCCCCACACCCTGGAACAGGATCCCACTCCATGTTAGGCAGAGCCCCTCACTAACACCCCTCAACAGGAATATTGCCAAGTGGATGGATTATTGTAGATGTACACTGGGGGTCTTCACTGTGTCACGTCCAGACAGAGTCACAGTAAAGTAAATCATAAATGGCCATAATATTCACATAGCAAGGGGCGGCAAAAGACACACAGACTCTGGCTAGGCTTACAAATGCCCTAGGGTGGATAGCCTAGTATGAACCTATGAACCTATGAAGATACAAATTGTACAGGACACTAAGGATAATCCCAAGGCTTACTCAACTGATGGTAGGAACCATGTTGGGAATTCATAGATATGCTCAGAATCACACAAATATTACAAACAACATACCAAACACACACACATATTGCCAACATACAACCTGACAGGTGCAGTGCAAACCACCCCTCCCCAGAATGCCAAATATCTATCCCAGCAGACTGCTGGCCCCCTGACATTGCAGATGCTGAGGTAACAGCCAGCATCTACAAAGCAAAACACACAGTAGCAAGGGTATGAGATGGTGTCCTGGGATGAGTCCAACATGGACTCCAAAAAGAATGGAATGCCAAATCACACTACTGCCCAATGTCAGCCTTACCACAGGATATGTAACCAAAGAGCAGTGCACAACAACAGTGGTCCTTCTCAACAAAGGTGTTGCCTGAATGGATACTGCAACCTACCACCCCAGAATCCTGACAAGCTTGGTCTGCACAGCTATGGAAAAGATCAGCATGTACCGCAGACATAAAGCTGTCGGGGACCTACTGACACTGGACCCTACCCACTGTGGCTGTCTTAAGTGCAGATCCTGCCCCTAAACATGTTTGACCCATTTGAAACAGTAATTAAGGTCATTGATGAGGGCAATGTGGTCCACACAGCTTAGCTGGACCTTGCAAATGCTTCCATACAATACCCTACGTGTTCAGTATAGATATGTTCACCAGCTTAAATATAAACCCCTATGTCAGTAGAGGAGTTGCAAACCAGACCAAGGACAGAACTGACATGGTCAGACATGCTGCAGCCATGTCAGACTACAAACCAGATATAAGTGGCATCCCACAAGGCTTGGTCCTGGGACCTCCCTCGTTTCGTATACATGTCCCATAGGTACAGGCCAACATGGAAGGACTGTGTCTGAACATGTATGCAGAGGAGTACAAACTGCCCACCATTTCTGACCCCCAGCTGACACAAGAATCCCACAAAAGGGCTACATAGAAACAGACAACTGGTGCCATAGCCATGTCAGCAAGCTAATTGCAGAAAAGTGTATAGTCAACCCCCATGGATATACAGTAAGTGCCCACCAATCACCACACAGGTGTTAACCCACTACGTACCTAACATGTAATGAGAGACCTGGGGACACAAGGTGATAGATATCCTGCATTGGACAAACATGTGGCTGCAGTGTACACAGAAACATACCATATACCCACCTAATAATGAAGGTTGTCAGATCTAGATAAGGGGAGGTTATTGTGGCTCTGCAGTCATCCTTCATCAGCATTACAATTGACTACAATAGCCCCTGTGGGATGTACCTCAGCAGACACCTCCATCAACTGTAAAGTCCACAACAGTATCTCACCAGGAGTAGCAAAGAGCTTGAACAGATGCCATGTGTTGCCTGATTAAACAAACTGCAGCTCCACACACTGCCATACAGCCCACCCAGAGGCAAGCTATGCCTGATCTATAAAGCCATGTCCAAGATGGAATCAATGAACATGCCGCACTTTGTACAATCTGAATGGCAGTGAGCTATGCACATGAGAGACCTGAACCCCAGCACTGGCATCCATAGGACATGGTTTACTGAATGATCCATAACACAGAAGCCACCCCCACTCTTGAGTAAACTCCCAATACAGGTTAGCCAGAGAGTCACCCATCGACACTCCTCAAGAAGAATCTTGATGAGTGGATGGGAGATGGTAGGTTTACCCTGGGTATCATTGTTATGTCACAGGTAGACGGAGGCACAGTATACTAACCATGACATATGTCATGGCAAATTCCAGTTACAATGTGTGTCAAAGGACAAACACACTCTCTGACTAGCATTAGAAATGGCCTAGGGCACATCACTAGTGTTTGCCAATGTCCACCTATGTTGTGGAATACACTAACAATGTTGGACAAGCCTGGTTTAGGTAGTCCATATCTGAACATAATGCAACATGGTCATATGTGCACAACTGGCCCCTAAACAGTCTGTTGTGCTCACTATGAAGATTTAAAGCAGTGATAGGACTAAAGCCCAGGATACTGTCCACCACAGTGAAAGTACTGAACCAGTACACTATACGGTACTACAGTGTTAGGTCAGTATGAAAGGATGTTGACAACTGTATGCAAAGTATCCCATGCAAACCCTGCAGGCACTGTATAATCCCTGTTGTGTTCTGACACAAAGCAGTTGGCCAGTAAGTACATAACATGACACCCAATACACAACCATAAACGTGAGATATTGTTGAAGTTCACACTCATCCAAATATGTGGTGGACTGCAGAGTTCAACATATGGAAAGCTCACACTGGGCATGCTCGTACACTTCTATAAATGAGGCATATGTCAGACAACATGCCATGGAAAGGCTGAACTGGGCATGCTCACACACTTAGGCCATATCTCCGTTTAGCAGTTGGCCACACATCTGGTATTTGTACTTGTCATTCCAGGAATCAACCACATCACAGCAATCTGCCCAGTGCACACAGTAAATGACTACAGAGACATAAGTGATATAGTGGATCCCCCTCATATTCAAACATCTTCCACAGATACACAAGTTGTTCATAGAAACAGGGAATGCTATGGCAATGAAGACCTGCAAACAGTCTATCAGCAACAAATATTGTGCATCTGACAATTACACATATGGGTGTAGAGGTCAATACTAGGCTGTTTACCCTAGGGAATGACAGGTTAGCCAGAGTGTGCTTGGCATCTGCATCCCCAGTACAGTAGGCTACTGTGCCACTGTAAAGTAGGTCACATAAGGCATCATGTGAGGCTAGTGTGCTGTGCCTCTGTCAAGCAGGGACACAGTGGAGATCCCAGGGTTTGAATTTGCTAAGCCACATCCATATTGTTGGTGTGTGCTGGAAGAGGGTTGCTGAGGACCTCTAACAGTAAGTGGGTGTCAATAACAGACTGAGGGGAGCCCTATCTGCATTTTCTGGACAATTTCACTGTCAACACTGTGTTGTGATGATTATATGGGATTGAAGTGTCGTGCCTGTACTGTTCAGAGATGTCCTCCCTCTGTGGGCTACAGCTCTGCAATGTATTAGCTCACTCTGTCTGTTGGACAGCTCATATATGGCTGGTGTACACCTGACAGGTGTCCTGTTGTGGAGCAGTCATGGGTATATGTGGGATAGCATGAGCAATACAAACCTTACACATGCTCATGGAATGCAATTGTCAAGGATTATGCAGAGTGGCCAGTATAGTCCCCCAGCATGGGTCCTTTGAAGTCTTCCACCCCAGCCTTCACAAGTGTAGAGTCTGCTTGTGCTAAATACAGTTTGTTTGCAGTGGCAAACTTGCCTGGGGGTGAGGATGGGATATGGATGTCCAGGGAAAGGTGGGTATGTTCAGATATCAACAATGGTGGTCTACCGCTGGTGTGGAACAGTGAGTACCCATGTTGCAGATGGACAGGTGCAATATGTATTCCCCCATGTGGCTGTGGTGAGTGGTTCTGCCATAGCACATGGACCCACAAATTGTAGTGGCTGTAGGGTAATGTTGTAGAGGCCTGAGTAGTTCCCACACACAATATGCCTGTACCTGATGTTAACAACTGGAATGGTGTATGTGAACACCTGCATATCCCGGCACTGTTCCCAGGGAAGCAAAGTGTGTGTCCTGGATGTGGGAGGGGTGTTCTGGACTTGTTGTGTTGTGTGTTACAGGTCATGTGGTCATGAAGCATGGTATAGAACATGACCTGCCAGTGCGATGTGCATATCTGACTCTGAAGTAGGTGGCTGCACATGCATATATATGCTATCCCCCACCTGACAGGTAGTACTAGATGTACATACCTCTGTAGAAATAAAGATGTCAGCACCCTATAAATACTGCAGGTGCAGAACAGATGCCCAGTAATTCGGATAGCGCACTCTGCTCATACGTCTCCCTCAAGTGTCACAATATAGTTAGGTAGGAGTTTGAACCATGCAAATGCTCAGTGTGTGTGTGTGTGTGTGTGTGTGTGTGTGTGTGTGTGTGTGTGTGTGTGTGTGGATGAGCGGGGTTGTTGTTTGTGCAAGTCTGTGTGAGGGAAATGTCCCTTTTGGCAACTGGGAAAACACTCTACAGGATGCACATTCCCCTTTCTAAACACTGATGATGTCAGCACCCTATAAGTACAGCAGGAGAAGAGAACCCTCCCAGTAATGCGAATAGCTCGCTCTGCTAATGCATCTGTCTCGAGTGTCATAATATAGTTAGGTAGGGGTTTGAATCCTACAAATGCCCTGTGTGTATGGGGGGGGTGGTTAGTGTGTGTGCAAGTCTGTGTGAGGGAAATGTCCCTTTTGGCAACTGGGAAAACACTCTACAGGATACTCATTCCCCTTTCTAAACACTGATGATGTCAGCACCCTGTAAGTATAGCAGGAGAAAGGAAACCTCCCAGTAAAGCGAATAGCGCACTCTGCTACTGCATCCGTCTCGAGTGTCATAACATAGTTAGGTAGCGGTTTGAATCCTGCATAATGCCCATTGTGTCTGGAGGGGGGTTAGTGTGTGTGCAAGTCTGTATGAAAGTAATGCTCCTTTGCCAACGAGGAGAACACACTACAGGATACACATTCCCCTTTCTAAACACTGATGATGTCAGCACCCTATAAGTACAGCAGGAGAAGGGAAACCTCCCAGTAATGCAAATAGCGTGCTCTGCTAATGTGTCCTTCTCAAGTGTCATAACATAGCTCAATAGGGGTTTGAATCCTACAAATGCCCAGTGTGTGTGTGGAGGAGAGTTAGGGTGTGTGTAAGTCTGTATGAAAGGAATGTCGATTTTTGCAACTAGAACACACTACAGGATGCACATTTCCCTTTCTAAACACTGATGATGTCAGCACCATATAAGTACAGCAGGAGAAGGTAAACCTCCCAATAATGCAAATAGCATACTCTGCTAAAGTGTTTTTCTCAAGTGTCATAACATAGCTAGGTTGGGGTTTGAATCCGGCAAGTGTGTGGATGAGGGGAGTGTGTGTGCTGGCAAGTCTGTATGACAGATATGTGCATTTTGGCAATTAGGAGAACACACTACATGATGAACATTACCCTTTCCAAACACTAATGATTTCAGCACCCTATAAGTACAGCTGGAGAAAGGAAACCTCCCAGTAACCCAAATAGCCCACTCAGCTAATGCATCTCTCTCAAGTGTCATAACATCGTTAGGTAAGGGTTTGAATCCTGCAAGTGTGTGTGTTTGGATGAGGGGAGTTTGTCTGTGTGAAATTCTGTATGAAAAACATGTGCTTTTTGGCAATTAGGAGAACACACTACATGATGCACATTACCCTTTCCAAACACTGATGATGTCAGCACTTTATAAGTACATCCGGAGACAAGGAACCTCCTAATAATCCAAATAGTGTGCTTCGTTAATGTATCTCTCTCACGTGTCATGACATAGTTAAGTAGGGGTATGAATCCTGCAAGTGTGTGTGTGGGGCGGTAGTAGGGTGTGTGTAATTACAAGTGTGAGAGAACAGTTCCTTTTGGCAACTACTACAATACACCAGATGCTGCATATTCCCCCAGTAAACACAGGTGATGTCACCACACTATCAGTACAGCCAAACAGGGCTAATTGCCCAGTAATGCCAATAGTGCGCTCCGCTACTGGGTCTATTACCACTGTCAGAGCACAGATAGGTAAGTTTTGGAAACCCACAACTGCCACGTGTGGTTGTGTCACACAAAATGACCATGTATGGGTTGTTCATAACAATGCATGACATTGCTTAAACCAGCAATGGCAATGCATACATGATGTCTGTGTGTGACACATATATACCTGTGACCTTCAGTAGTTACCATGTCTGACACGTGCCTCAAGTGGATAAATGGTATTTGCAACGCATAACATTATGACTGTGTCTTACTGTGCAGGGGCCGCATGCAGTATGTGTATATACAGTGTGAGTTGTATATGGTGTCATCCTAACAGCAGGGGATACACATCTGGTCTGGGCCATACAGTCTACATGTAGTCGATGAACAGGTGCTGCATGTTCCCACCTGTTGTGGGAGTGGTAACATGTTGTTCCACTGCAATTCAGTGACTACATATTGGGAACCTTTCAGCTAGTGTGTTGTAGCTACAGTAATGCTCACACACAATGTTCGGCTGGATGCAGTCCAGCCATATAAAGACATATCTAGAGACTGTCATATTCCCATTGTTGTTAGGGAGGACAGGTGGGTTTCCTGTGTATGGGAGGGTTGTGTGTGCCAGGCTATGAACCAGAAGGCAGTCCAACACACTGTTAGCTGCTCATGGATAGGCCCTGATGCTTTGTGCTGTGCCAACAACCTGGAGGTGTGTGTATCTGTGGTGCCTTGAGATACCACCCCCTGTTCATGTGTGTTACATGTGTAGGGGACGACAGGCATGGTATGAGGTATAACCTGGCAGTGATGGGTTGCACCTGTGAGCCGTGAATCAGGAATCTGTTACTGCACAGATATTGCAGTTTACCGTGCTGAGGACAGTGTCCAGTGCATGCATCTTGCGGTGTACACTGCTGGTGTTGTGTAGCATTACTATTAGTGTCCTTTCCCGTGTGATACTCGTGGAGGTGGCTATGTAATCTGTGTCATGCAGCAAAAGGCACTATGTGTGTATCAAGGGGCTTCGCCAATATACAATGGCCCATGGGTGTCACGTGCAAGCTGCCCCTCGCAAATCATTGTGGCTTCCCTAGCATGTAAGCACACACCGACAGCCATTGGATACCCTATGAATGACATTGGAGATTGAGCAGAATGTAGACATAGAACACCCTTCCTACATATTGTGGTAGCATACCTGGTGAGGGTATGATGGCAACCAAGGTCAGGCTCATACTGGCCCATGCCACATGCTGAGAGAGCCCTTCTATGTTCCCTATCATGTAGTCCAGGGAGGTATGGCTGAGGCCATCCATAGTAGCATGGACAATGACTGAGTCATATGTGTCCATGCCTCTGACTGACCTGTATGCATGTGTTTTGTGGTGGACCATAGTGCCCCACAGGCATATCACTGTGGCCTTCACCATGTACAGCCTGTTGAGTGGGACCCCACTGCAGCGGCCAAGAGAGGTACCTGACACATCTGTAGCAGGTGTGTTGTGTAGCCCTACAGGCTGTGAGTGTGTGGCACATGGGATGTGTGCCATGTGTGGCATGTGCTCTGTTCCAACTTAATGTATGCCTGTGTGCCAGTTGCGGAGGTGTGTGATGCTCAGGCAGGATGCTATTCTGAGTCTCCAAGTATGCCCAGTGTGTTTGGATTGCTGTCAGTGCGGGTCTATGTCAGACTGGTATTGTAGTCACTGTAGCATGTCATGCCACCTGACAGGGTATGGCAGTACTGGGTTCAGAGTGCTCAGTTCCCAGATTGGCTATGTGGTGGCATCTCACACATGTGTTATACATTCCTGGCCAGGGAAGAGGGTTGACTGCATACATGTGGCAGCTGTGACATTGCCACATGACTCACATAAACCACAACTGGACCATAGAGGTGATTCACAGGTTACCTTTGCACATGCTACCATAGTGGTGTGATTGCCATGGTGATTACCAACACATAGGGCCAATGGGGAACAACATACTGAAGGTGAGTATATGTGGGTGTACTGCTACTGATTTCATAGCACTGGCATATATGACTGCACACATGGGTAAATGCCAGGTAAGTCATATGCAATGTGTCACAGGCAACGTACATGCGAACAGGACAGACAGTGGCGTTCTGTCAGGTGGAAATTTGACATACGTATAGTACGCTATGCAGATGTCACTAGGAATCCACAGAAGCTCTGTAAATCTGCATTGCAGGTGGAATAAGTGTTCCAGGGAACATCAAGCAAACACGCATGCAAACAAAGCTACAGTAAGCAGGGCTGGAAGTAGTCCATTGTACAACAAAGAAGGGGTAACATTTCCAGTAGGTAACAGTGCAGATATGCAGGCACTATCAACATGTACCCAGGAATGCACAGCTCAGATGTCCATGGTAGAACTGATATTATGTCATATTTAATTGTAATTTAAATTAAATTGGTTCATAGGTTCATAGGTTCATAGGTTCATACTAGGCTATCTGCTCGAGGGCATTTATAAGCCTAGCCCATAGTTTTGTGGCTTACGCCACCCCTTTAGTTTGGAGAAACTACGCCCATTATTTTGCTGTGCCTCTGTCGAGCAGTGACACTGAGGTAACCCCTGGGGTGTATCTGCGATCTCCCATCCATTGGTCAAGATTCCTCTTGAACAAGGCCAGCGAGGTGCTCTGCCTCACATAAACCGGGATTTTCTTCCACAGCATAGGGAGTCTTTGGGTGATGAATCTATCCCTCCAGCACGTCCTATTAATAACCGGGTTGAGGTTTAAGTCTCCCGCCCTTGTGGCTCTGAGGGATCTAGATTTTTTGAGATGAAGCATGTTCATCAAATCTGGGTTTGACATGGCCTTGTATGTCAGGCATAGGTCACCTCTGAGCAAGCGGTAAGCAACTGAATATAACTGGAGTTTTTTCAGTCGGGCAGCATAAGACAGATTTTTGAGACCCTTTATCCTTTTGGTGAGGAACTTTTGTGGCCTCTCCAGTTGCTGCAGGTGTCGGGTCAGATAGATTCCGAATGGGGCATTGTACTCGATCATTGGTCTGATGAGTGATGAGTATAGGGAGACTATGACTTCCCTTGATCTAGATGTGAATCCCTTCATGATAAGGTGGGCAATGTAGAAGGTCTTCCTAACTACTTTAGCAATATGAGTGTTGAATGAAAGGCTACTGTCAACCTGGGTTCCCAGGTCCCTAATAACTTCTTCTGTGTTCAGGGGATTGCCACCTATATGGTAGCTAGGGGTAACCTTATTTTTCCCGAAGGGTATGACTATGCATTTCTTGGCATTTAACTTTAGGCCATGGCTCTGGCACCAGTTATCCGTTTCTGTGAGACCCTTCTGAAGGATATCTGTGTTGGATGTGTTTTCAACCACGGCCAGTTTGCAGTCATCTGCAAACTGTCAGCCATAACCCTCCTGTGTTTGCTTGTACTTCAGAAAAGTAGATGCCAAACAAGAGTGGGCCCAGGACTGAGCCCTGTGGGACACCACTTGTGACAGGCTTTGAGTCTGACATGGCGCCAGCAACTCTGACCCTGTGGGTTCTGTCACTCAGCCAGTTTGCAACCCATCTTGTAATGTATGGGTTTACATTTAAGTTGATGAGTTTTTCAATGATACCCGAGTGAGGTATTGTATCAAAAGCCTTCGCCAGGTCTAGGTAGGCTGTATGGACTGCCTTTCCCTCGTCAATGGCCTTGGTGACTGTTTCGAAAAAGTCAACCAAGTTTAAAAGACATGATCTGCCTTTGACAAAGCCAAAATGGGTTGGATCCAAAGTCTGCAAGTTCCCTATGTCTTTATTTATGAGATTCATTATGATCCTCTCCATGGCTTTGCAGATAAGGCTTGTCAAGCTAATGGGACGGTAATTTCCAGGGTCGGTGGAGGCACCGCCTTTGTGGAGTGGGACCATAGTTGCTGTGCACCACTCCCTGGGTACGTATCCGGAGGTGAGACTAAGATTAAACAGCTGTCCTAACTGTGGGTTTAATTCCTCGTTGAGTTCATGGAGCACACAGCCGGGGACACCATCAGGTCCCATGGATGCTGTGTTCTTTGCCTTGGAGAGAGCAGTTCTCACCTGGGCGTTAGAGATGTTTGGGGGGCTACAATCATTTGGTATAGATATCTCTCCTTTGGGGGGGAGAAGTTTGCACTGAACCTGTCAGCCAGTATGTTGGCAATGTCTGTAGGATCAGTAATCTTCACATCATTTTGAACTAATTCTGAGCATATCTGGGAGTTTCCTCCTAGGTTTCTGACATAGCTAAAGAATGCCTTATGGTTGTCTTTAGAGTCCTTAGCTATTTTTTCTCAAAATTAGCTTTGGATGATTTTATGAGAGCTCTTAGCTTTTTACTTATAGTGATCAGCGGTGTCTTACCTTTTAAGGATTTTGCTCTATCTTGTAGTAGCTTTCTCCTTTTGTTGTAGAGTTTGTTTATGGCTGGGGTCCACCAGACTGGACGCTTGCCTTTGGTACAAAGAGTCTTTGTTTTGCTTGGGATTGCCTGATCCATGCAGCCCTGCAGGTGCTGGTAGAAGGCATTTGTAAGTGATTCAGCGGTTTGAGTAATGTTAACTGCTGGCTCAGGGGCCTTAAAGGAGAACACACTAGTCTTTAGAAGTGTGAAGTCGGCTTTCGAGAAGTTCTTTACTGTGGTTTTTTTCATTTCCGGTGGGGGCGGGATGAGGATCTCCAGCGAGATTAGTTTGTGATCAGATCTCACCAGTGAGGGGTATACTTCCGGCATTGAACATTGTGCTCCCATGTTCGTGATGATGAGATCAAGTATGTTTTCTCCTCTTGTGGGGATGGTGACTAGTTGTTCCATGGCATTTGAGTTTATGAATTCCAGGAACTTTTGGGCTAGAGTGTTTGGGCTTGAGTAGTGTTCCCAGTCTATATTAGGGTAGTTGAAGTCACCTAGTATGATGGTGTTCGGAGATACATTTATCCCCTCCAGTGTTTTCAGGAAGGCCATATGAGGTTCCTGAGTTTGAGTGGCCTGTAACATGCTACAAATTGCAGAGCAGTCTTGCCTATGGTTAATTGCACCTGGATGGTTTCCGATGAATCGCGGCGATGCCACCAATCTTGAGGTGTGGGTGTCCTTGATGAATATGGATACCCCTCCTCCTTTCTTGGTATTGTCCGGGTTTTGGGGCCGGAACACATGATATGAGGTAAAACCTGATAGTGCTGGGGTGCTCTCAGGAGCCTTGAACCAGGTTTCTGTCACAGCACAGACATCAATGTTCTCCATATTGAGAAGGGCCTCGAGTGCATCTTGAGGTTGAGACTTCTGGCATTGAGCAGCATTACCCTTAGTTTTTTTTCTTTGTTTTGTTCTAGGGTGGTAGGTTTAGAAATTGAGCCTTGCCTAAAAAAGGCACTATGGGGGTGGCAAGAGCCTTTGCCAAAATCCGAATCCCAGGGTGACAAGTGCAAGCCGCCTTGCAGCAGCTTGTCCAGCATGTCATCCCTGGCAGACAGACATTGGATCCCCTTTGAATGACACCAGAGTTTAAGCCAATTGTTAAAGCTGATCATCTTATCTCTGTATTGTGGCATCATTCTTGGTGAAGGTAGGATACTGCTCAAGGTCAGGGTCATACCTGCTTGGGCTACATAATCAGAGAGCTCCTCTATGTCTCTTTTCATGTAGTCCAAGGAGGCGCCTCAGGTCATTAACACCAGCGGGACAATGATTGAGTCGCACTTGTACCTGCTGTTGAGAGACCTGAGTGCATGCGTTATGTGGCGGATTCTAGCACCCAACAGGCAGCTTACTGTGACCTTCTCCTTACTCAGTCTGGTGAGCTGACGCCAGTGTGTCTGACTATGGAGTCACCAATGACTAGTGTGTCTGGCATTGTGTTTGGCCTTAAGGGCTGTGACTGCTTGACACTCTGACTGTGTGGTCTATGTGTTGCAGGTGTTGTGTTCTGAGGTGGTAGTTGTTTGGGTGTCTGCTTTGGTGGCCTCTGCTATTTTGGTAGATTTTTGATCAGAGCCTCCGAGTATGTCTTTGTGTGTTTATGTGTATGATTTGAGGTTGTGATGGTATTATGTGAGACTGGGTCTATAGTGTGTGTGGTTACCTTCTCCTCCTGTCTGGTCATGCCAGTCCTATGTTGAGAGAGCTCAGCCTCCAGTTTGGCCATATAGTTGCATCTCTCGCATGTATTTGTGTTTTGTGGGAGGAGGAGAGGGTTGTCTGTGTGCATGAGGCAATTGTAACATTGCCTCAATATTCCCAGGTTCACCAGCTGAGCAGAAGAGGACATTAGCAACTGATCCCTCTACATGCTAGAAGGAATAGACAGAAAAACTTAAGAAAAGGTTCTGGGGGATGTGGGTGACCGAGAAATGGGGTTTGCTTTTTTGGGGTACTTTCTATAACAAGAGTGCTGTATCGAGGTGATAAGTTCTGTAGGAGCAAGTGCTTCGCTATACAGATAGAGAATAGTCTACTTGGGAGTCAAGTAGAGATAATTTATAGTTGTAGGATACACTAAATAGAACAGTAGTATACTTTGAGGAAGGTAGTTTTAAGGGAAAATTTGAAGAGTGGACTTTAGGTAGCCCTAATAGTTTAAATCTGATTAACCGGCACTGCCCTAGTTTGAAACGGTAGCAGCTCCGCGCTAAATCGCGCTAAATCGCGCTAACGCGTGCTTTATAGCAGGGGGCTGGAAAAAAACAGGAAATGACCCAAAATGGCCGATGAATTACTAGTTGCTGCTTCCAACCACTCCTCTGAGGACAAACAAGCAGCTCAGTACTCCCCACTCCCACTGGTGAGTAAAGAAACTACCTCTGGCCACACAAGAAAATGGAGGAACACAGAAACCAAATACAAAGTTTTTGTACTGCACACATATCAACATGCGCAAACATCCACATTGCATAGTCGTTGTGGGCAACATGCCACCATTAGTGTACATGTCCATCATTGCATATCACTACTTGCATTAGCTTCTCCCCTGTGCTACCTATGTATGTGGCTATCTGTTGACATCCTTACCACCGGTATGCAATAATGTGTAGCTGTTACACTATGGTACTTACTATGGGTGTAGATAACAATTCAGGACAGTCATACAGTTACTGCATCAGGCATGCTGGGATATACACACAATCATATCAGCACACTGTACTGTTACCAACATGATACTAGTAATACACTTCTATGTAGTCACCCTGTGCATCAGCAACATGTTTACCTGTTCCTGCACTGATATTGGAGATTGCAGGAGGTGGCACAATTTCATCATATGCACAGGGTGTGAATTAGGTATGCCTGAGTATGCCACTGATACCCCAATTGACATGTATGTGTATGTGTGTTTGTGAGGGACAGCAGTACATGGTGGGGCACTGTTGGTGCAGTGTGTGCATGTATGTGGTAGCTCTAGGTGTTAACATTTTGCATGTGTATATGCATGCACACAGTTCCACCTCATGGCTGCCATATACTGGATTTTGTGGACAGCCACAGACTGCACCTGGCAGGTCATACAGATCAGTGTCTGTGGGCATGGACACGGTACCTGTGCCTGGCAGGGGTGCTACGGACCGTATCCGGTACTAAGCCAGACTGGGTACTGTCATCAGAAGCGGGAGTTTGTTGACTGGACACAGGTCCCTGTTGGGACTGTCCAGAGCCACGTGCATGTGGTCTCCTGGGGCGGTCTGATGACAGCACAGACCCAGCATTGCTGGGGCTGCTGCTGGCACTATGGGGGCATCCATGGGCCTGTTGTCATCTGCACCGACTGCCAGCTGCTGCTGTTGCTGGCATACGGCCACGTCGATGCCGCAACCGTCCACCATTGCCCTGGCTCATGGACATGTGGTTGTGGAACTGCTGTAATATGTCCCCACAACGTCTGTCTATGACACTGGTGAAATTACAGATAGCATCCGCGATGTCACGCATACTGTCAGTCATGGATGTGCGACATGCTCTCAGTTCCCTCAGAACTTGTCTTGTGTACCTTTCCATATGTGACTGTGCCTGCATGACAGCCTGAAACATAGCTGAGGTTGGCAGACCTCTTTGGGCATGTCTGCCAGAGGCAGTACGCCCATGGATGCTCCCACGAGAACCCATGGGCAACTGTGTGGTACCATCTCAGGACCCTGCCCATGGCTGCTGTGTGGGGAAGCATGTGCCACAGATACCACATTACCCTGGTCAATGCCCACTGTATCCTGTCCATCACCTAGGGACAATGGTGACATAGGATGTACTGGCAGGATGACTGTGCACAATGATGGGGTTGACAGCTGTGTACTGTCAATTGGCTGACCAATGACAGACCCTGACACACCTTCCTGTGCCATTACACAGATATCATCATTATCAGTACCTGTGGAACCAGATTCAGGTTCCCTGCTGCAGGACACCAGAGCAGCACCAGAACCTGTGGGAGGAAGACAGGAAACACAGTTTACAATGTCTACACAATGTTACCAGTGATGCACACATGCGCACATGCACACATGCGCACGTGGACACATGCACACGTGGACACATGCACGCATGCACACGTGGACACAGGCACACATGCACATGTGGACACATGCACACATGCACATGTGGACAAATGCACACGTGGACACATGCACACGTGGACCCAGGGACACAAGCACCCATGGACACATGCACACATGCACACGTGGACACAGGCACATGTGGACACATGCACACATGCACATCCCGCAGTCTACACACAGAGAACTACTGAGTTACACTATTATTACTAGCACTATCAGGACTATTATAGGTATTGTTAAAACACACTCACCAGCATGGATGGGCTGCCTTGCTGTAACACCGGAGGGACCTGCAGACATGAGGGGATTAATGTCAGTGGGCACAACTGTGCCATTGATACTGCGTATGATACAGTTCAGTAGTACACCAGTTGCCTCTCACATGTCAGCTGCTGATATTGGCAATATCACACCTGCACAATTACATATTATGTTGACAGCTACATACCAAGGACACACCTTACACATGCATAAACTAACAGTGTACAGAACAGTCAAGTGTACATATGGCATATTACCTGCATGCTCCATGTCGTGTTGCTGTGTGGATCCAGCCTCCATCATAATGCAGGTGTGTTGCTGTTGATGTTCCTGGGCTGGAGCCACAACACTTAGGAGTAGCCCCTCCAGTCTGGTGAGGGGGGGATGTGTGGCCACCCCACCTCCTGCGGCGACCTGTTGCCTGTGGATATCCGACGCACGCTGACGGACATTTCTGATTAAATCACTGCAGTGATGTCGTACCTGCTCATATGTCCTATTATGCATGCCAATGTCATTTACCCTACTGACAAGGTCTTGCCACAGTGCAGCCCTCTCCTGCTGATTCTGGCTGGTGCAGGAAAACAGTATGTCATAATCCCGCACCAGGCTCTGGTGTATCTCTTCATCTTCTGCAGCAGAGTAGGCAGGATTTCGCTGACGCGCCATGTCCCTGAAAGAGAACACAAACAAGATATCAGCAAACTATGTCAGCAATATATGGCACACATACTATACATGATACTCAACTGTAGTGATATACTACTACTCCCATATGTAGCACGTGTGTGTCTCTTGGTGGATACACATGTACATGGCCAGATATCAGTGCTCAGCCAACACCTGTGCAACAATACCTGCCACATTCCATACAACATAGTACCAAGCCCCATCGGTCAGCACACTGAGACAGGTCCAATGCACAACCTCACTCTGGGGGTTCATACCAAGGTACTGTATGTGGAACGCCATCCACTAGTGTGATCTTGACACAAACTAATCGGCCTGGATATACATATCCACCACCACCACCAGCACAGTAGACTACTTTGATATATATGTGAATAGACAGATTTTCACTTGTTAGGACTGACATGGTATCCATGCAGCCCACTGGGCCAGTGGAAGCCACAACCCACAATGCTGACCCCTTTGCGAATGCTTCCCATGGACATCCCAAAGAATGCATGGAACATGCACACACAATTCTAACCCAGACCCTATGCACAAAGGTTAAGCATCCTGTCTGGTGGACCCCAGCCAAAGACAAATTGTATAACGATAGAAGGAGGCTACTGCAGGACAGAGCAGATTCACATAAAGGGAAGGCATCTGTGGTGAGCACTGGTAATAAGCTAATTTCTCTCATAACAACATCCAAGGCCAACTCTGAGAGGGAAATGGCCACGGACACTATAGATAACCACAAGGCCTTCTTCAGTTTTGTTAGACACATGGACCAAAAGCCTCAGATATGCTCTGGGTTACTACACACCTACTTAACATTCACTGAACCCACAGATATTGGCAACATTCTGGCTGACAGGTTCAGTGCAAATATCCCCCCTCCCTCTCCCCCAAACTTAGAAATACTTATCACAGCTGAATGTAACCTCCCTATCATCTCAGATGTCCAGGTGAGGGCTGCCCTCAGCAAAGCAGAACACACAGCATCAATGTGACCTGATGGTATCCCTGGATGTGTGCTACGTGAACTCCAAGAGAAGATACAATGGCATATAAAACTGATATTTAACCTGGGCCTTACTACGGGATATGTACCTGAACACTGGCATACAGCAACAGTTGTCCCACTCCACAAAGGGAGCACCTCTACTGACCCTGGGAACTACTGCCCCATAAGCTTAACCAGCCTGGTCTGCAAAGCTATGGAATGATTCATTATGGGACTCATATACAGCGATATTGGGTACCTGCAGACACATGATCCCACCCAGTTTGCCTTTGTGAAGGGCTGATCCTGCCTTTTGAACCTGGTTGACCTTTTCAAAACAGTCACTACAGCCATTGATGAGGGCAAAGCAGTCCATACAGCCTACCTGGACTTGCCTAAGGCCTTCAACACAGTACTCCACTCAGGCATCATAGACAAGCTCATCAGCTTACATGTTAATACATATGTCACATGTTGGTTTGCATATTGGTTAAACAACAGTATCCATAAAAGCAATTTTGCGGGAGCCATGTCAGACTCAAAGCCAGTCACATGTGGTATCCCACAGGGCTCTGTCCTAGGACCCCTCTTGTTTGGCATTTACTTCTCAGATGTGGAAGAAAACATGTGCGGGTTGTGGATGACAAAGTTCCCAGATGACTGCGAACTAAGCGCCATAGTCGTTACACCAGCTGACACACACATCCTACAGACAGGCCTCACTGAAACGGACAACTGGTGCCAGAATCATGGCCTAACACTGAATGACATGTAATGTATAGTCATCCCCTTTGGGTAATACTACATGCACACAACTTATCACATAGACATACATATAGATACAGACCAATAACACATATGGGGGGTTCACAGTATGTAGACTATTAACTTGTTACTTTACATTACCTGTGTTTGTCTCAGCTGGTTGCGTTAACGTTAGTATAGCTTCCTGATGCTGCTAGCCCAGCTTGATACTGACACTGACAGCTTCAACTTAGTTTGTCTTACATGTGTTTTTTGTTTGTGTTCTTATTTTCTTTTTTTCTTTCTCTCTCTCTCTCTCTCTCTCTCTCTCTGCCTCCAGATGGTGCAATGAAAGTATTGCATGTGTGGAGTGGGAGTACAGGATGCTTTTGTAGGTATCTGCATATGTCCATGTGATGGCCTCTGCACCAATTGTAAGCCAGCATTTGCTAATTGCATGCAGCCAGTTGTGTACTGATTGCAGTTCACACTGTGATTTCAGGACAGTGCTATAAAAGGGTTTGTGAGATAGGCGTTGCCCTTTCAGATTGTAAGGGCGGAGACCATGCTGGTATGCTGTGGACACTGTTCTGTGAGTGTAAAGGTTAGTATCTCTCTCATGATTCAGGCTGTGTTGTAGATTCACATTTCTCCATTCATCTCTCCTGTTTCCTGTACTAAGTTTGTATGTACACTAACACCTACAAATATATATATATATATATATATATATATATATATATATATATATATATATATATATACACATATATTTATATATGTATAATAATTGACATTATTACCTACTAGCTACCAACTAGCATGGTGGTTTCTGTTCACACACTACTATTATAGAAATCCACTACATTTGACAGTAAATATACATGACATGCTTTGTGTACTACACATCCTATATTCCCTTTACATTCATTCCTACTATTACATGATATATTTATTGTAGCACAATGTTCTTGCATAACAGTCATGGCTTAGTGGTAAGTCATGTCGACTGCTATTTCCAAGGTCCTGGGTTCGGGACTGACAGTGGGATTATATTTTGCTTTTGAACTGACTGCAGGACCTGTCAATCAGTGTGACTAAGGCACTTTTAAGCAGTTGTAACTGGGTTAGTGCTGGTTTGCGTGGAGCTTCCGCATGCACACTGGCGTTCAGCTCCGCGCACACCCACTTACAACCGCTTAACAGTGCTTACTCTGGCACACACCCGCGCTATTTTCTTTGAAAGAAATGAAAATGGGGAGACAGGAAAGTGGTGAAAAAGGGGTCACAAAGAGGGTAAGACAGTAGAGAAACAAGCTTGGGTTTTGCAGGAGGGATGTAGGTAAGGCCCATTGCTGCCCATTTCTTCATCAGCAACAGCTGTGCATATGTTTGTAATTTGGTGTGACATTTGAAACCTTCCACCCCTGAGAGAGGTGTCAGGACAACAATAATACTTGTTGTACAGCCAATTGTAATTGATAGTTTCCATGTCCAGCAGACATGTGTGCGGAATGGGCAGCTATGTATGGGGTGTAATTTTTTTGTGGGTACAGAGTGCCCTTTTTTTTTTTTTTTTTTTTTTTCAGGAGAGAGTGGTATGTCAGGTAAAGGAAGTCGGTATAGCTGGGGAGGTAGGTTGGGTAGGTCAACAGACAAGACAGACAAGTCGCAAACAGGGGCGGTGTATGACATGTGTGGGGGGGGGGTTACACAATTGACAGGGACGGATGTTGGGATATCCAGAGCCCATGAGCCCACAGATGGCAACAGTGGAACTGATATCCTCACCCATGGGCAGTTGCCACTGTTCCTTCACTGCCCATGACAGGGCTGTGCTGGGGGCTGTGTAGGCCAGGCAACAGGCATGACCATAAGTTGTGCCACCTGTGCCTCAAGCTGGCGTAGGGGCCCAAGAACAGATTCCTGGATCTCCCAACGCACCACAGTCCGGACGCTACGGAGGGTGAGTGGTGGTTCTCCTCCGGCCACACTTGCAGAGGGGGGATGGGCCCCATCCTCTGCAGCGCTTCCACCCACAGGTGGCACAGGGCCACCGGAGGAGGGTCCAGACTGGGCACTAGTGCCAGGTGTACTCGCCAGCTGAGGTGGAAGAGGTGGGTCCGCTGGAACCCTCCTTCCCTGTCGTCCTTTGTTTTGCATTATGTCATGACAGTTTGGGTTAGTAACATGCAATACCATTCGCAATTAGTTGTAACAGCATGCATTAGTATTCCCATTAACCAAACACCCAGATATTCACACCATTAAACAGCGAGCATAACACATGCATAATTTGAACAACAATACACAGTCCAACAGCATGCAGGGTTGATTGATGGCAACAGGCCATCAGGTTTGGATGTATGAACAGGGCAGATGCATCAACGTACATGCAAATATGTATGACCCAACAGGACAAATGTCCAGGGGTGTTAATTGTGATTGCACATACCAATTTCACGTGGAATGGATTATATGTGGTTATAGGTAGGGTGAAGAAAATATAATTAACACCTTCAAATACCAATACATATGCTGTACATTTCTAATAGCTGCAGATATATACACACTACAGTTCTACCTACAGTTTCCTATGTGATAACTACTTCAAGTTGGTGATAGGAATGTTACTGTCACATCAATGTACATTTTCATTTTTATTCATATACGTTCATATCTGGCTCTGTTCAGCTACATCATCCTGCTACATTTGCTTTATATAGCTATAGACAACTGTGGATGTTTGGTATTTTAGACAATCATACTATCTGCATATTGCAGACTGAGAGCAACATATCCAGATTTTGGGATACACATTCCAGCTGCAGCAACATTTTAAACACATTTCGCAGTTTGGTTCTGCTTGTCACATTCATTTCATTCTGTACTGACTGCAGTATACTTTATTCAGGGGTTATTACTACTTTATTGGTGGATTCATAACTCTTTCTCACACTCTCTCACTTGTTTTAATTTTACAATTCAGGATGGTACTTACTTCTAGGCTTTATTGACATGTTTTACCTGTAGTTATTACAATCCTTTCCAACAGTCTCACTTCTGTCATGTTTCAGTATTTCAACAGGGATATATTTCACACATGTGATTTGCTCATCTTCTGCAGCTGTACTTTTCACCCTGCTGCAGGTTGTGTACTATAATATTACAGGTGGGGCATCTTTATTTCAGACTTTATTTCAGACATTTTCATGTTTCTGTTTGGATTAGAGACTACAACACACTTTTGTAATCAAGCAATACTTGCAAACACTCTTACACTGTTACTTGCACATTTTATTACTTAGTGACTACACTGCAGTCTTTTGCTAACTGTCATACTTTTATATTTCTTCACAGTTACTGGGAGAGGATTACTGACCTGCCTGGTGGCGCAACCGCACCAGCCTATCACCATAGGCTCTGCGGTTCGCAGACCAGACACCTGCAGCTGTAATATAAATGAAGTAATATTGGAATACACATCTCCATAATATCAGCTAGTTTAATTTCTTACATACATAATTAAATGTAACTTACTCAGTAGTGGGGCGTTGGGCATTTGCCAGGCCTCCTGGATACAAAGGTTCAATTAGTCCTGCTTACGTCTCTTCAGGTCCGCATGGTGGTGATGGACCTGCTCACCAGTCCTTGGAATCCCTGTGGCACTGGTGAGATCATGAGCCAACCGGTCCCACGCCTCAGCCCTATATGCTCCCCACAGGACCTGGCCCTGAATGAGTTGGGCCTCATGATTGTGGACAAGGAGCCAGACCATATATCTGGACTCCTCAACGCCCCACCTCTGTGCTCGAAAGCAACTACCCTCACCTACTCCTGACATTCTGGCTGCAAGTTAGTTCTACAATCGGTTATGCTGTGTATTCCCGCCTATGGGGCTTATATATGTCGTTTTTCCCGCACTTATCTGTGATTGGCCATTTTGGAATTGTATCAGCTTCACAAAACCTGCTTTGTCATGCTCCACTTTCTATTCATTCCTATATATTTGCTATTACTGCATTTCAAAGTGCAGCTGTCATGGCTTAGTGGCTCAGTACCTTGACTATGGTACATGGTATGCTGGGTTCGAACCTGGCCACTGCTTCTTATATTTTATGACTGTCTAGACAGGCTAGGGGGTGTGTCTGTGTAAAGGCAGTTTTGTTACAGCTTGCTCAACGTTGCCCGTTGGTTAGCTTGTTGCCACGGTGCGCAGCTCCGCGCAAACGGGTTATGCTGGTTTACACCTCATTTGGCTGTCAGCACGCATATTACGCTCAGCTCAGCTAGGGGCACACAGTTTCGGTGTGTTAAAACACGGCTCCCCTACGGGCACTCATTTTGCACCTGTTAAACCACTGCTCACCTATGGGCAGATGCACTCAACTTGTTAAACTATAGCTCAGCTATGGGCACATCTGGCATTTGTTATTATTTTATCTCACATTTCTTCACAATAACTGGCCTATTTCATTACATTTTACATAAAATATAATTTTATATGTGTACATATGTGTCAGGGACTTGTTTCGTGCTTATTTCACTAAAAATAAAAATTGATGTTGTAGGGTCTCGAACCATGACTGCATGTTCTTCAGCCGACCTCTCTACTGCTACGCTATTGCTTTTTGACTTACTTTGCATAGTTAGTTCTTATATGCTTTTCCACTTACTGCTAACTGTGGCTGAGCTACGGGCACACCAGCGCAAACAAGCGCACTCATGGGCAAACATCTTTACAGTTTAAAAAAAATATAACACATGTTCATTTATATGATTTTATGTTCATAGTCTGTGGGGGCATGTGTTGTGTTGTGTTTATTCACATTTCATTGTACTCTGTCGTGAGGGTTTACTTTGGGCACTTTTACTCTTTCAGGGGTGTGTCCGCTTGCAGGGCTCTGCCTACGGACACGCCCCCTACTGTCTTCCACGGACCGTGTTAGCCTTAGGTGTGATTCAGCATGCCCTCATGCATATGCATGACATGCTGACATCACACCGTTTAACTGCAGCCTCCGTGTAAGCATTGTAACTCTTACACTGAGGCTTTGTGAATCCTGCCCATAGTTTTATATAAATTGAGCATTTCCATTCATTTAGTATAATAGAACTTCATCAGAATCTAAAACTTTGAACAAATAGTTTAAAAATAGTGCTGAAAAAATCAAATTTCAAAAAGTTTGTGTTTTGTGTTCTTGATGCCATCAGCCTTAAAGGTTTCACAAAGAATTACAAAGTACCACTGCAAATAGTTTTAGCAAATTAAACTTAGATCTGAAAAACATCCAGGACTAAATGATTCTATAAATATCAAGCATTTTCTGTTCGCACAAAAAGTTTATAAAAATTATATTTACAACGAATCAACCTTTTAACTAATTTATACCAATGAAGGAAGACTAAGCTATCATTGAGAGATATCAATAGTGATTTCTTAATGACTGCTAACAGACCATCACAATATTGTTAAATTAGCATACACCAACTAATTCAAGCTAGCTTTTAGTACTTGCAGCAGCTGAGATCCCATCCCTGCCCCATCTGGCCCACCTTGCCCATGACTCTTCAACACTGCATTGCCTCAGACTGATAAAATAAGTTCAAACCCAACATAATAAATAACAAAATTAACTAAAATTAAATAAAACATTCAACGGCTAATACATAACTATTCTCAATATGATGGGTACTTGCTAACCTCCTGCTAATTTGATAACACCTTTCCATCCCGTATTGTAGACTATAACACCATCCGATCTAGGTGGCAAGTTTACCTTTTGTGATCCATGAACATGGTGACAACCAAGAGGGTCACACTGAATCACTGGCATGACAAAATAAAAACAACAAAACATTATTAACAAAGTTAAGGACTTCAAACACATACACATGCATTCACAAGACCCAAACAAGTCCCACTCACCCAAAACTGAGACACCTAGTCCTTAGTAATTCTTCTCAAGGTACCCAAATAAGTAACTCACAGCATTGCAAAAAAAAGACACCCAGCTTGCCAGAAAAGCAAGGAAATAGTGTAAAATCTTTAAAACATACCTCTGAAAACCCCAACAAACCCAGTCCTGTACTGCCACAAATGAGTAAGTAAATATTCAATTATAAAATGCATTCATAATTCTGAATTTTTTAAACGTTATTATTACTTTTAACCACAATAAATAAATAAACGTAATTAACTTGATATGGTAGAAAATACATCAAATCCCCACAGGCTGCTGAAAGCAAATAATACACTATGCCCTGCAAATCATATTCACATTATATATTGCCAGCAGCTATCTATATCTATCTATCTGTCTATCTATCTACCTATCTATCTATCTATCTATCTATCTAACTCTGCATGTATCTATAGCTTTTTATCTATATCTATGTATCTATCATCTATCTGTCTAGCTATTTACGTATTTATCTATATCTATATGCAAATATATATCTATATATATATATATGCATATATATATATATATATATATATATATATATATATATATACACACACACACACACACACACACACACACACACACACACACACACACACACACACACACATATATATATATATATATATATATATATATATATATATATATATATATATATATATATATATATATATATACAGGAGTGGATAAGTTGTTCAAATCTCCCAAATGACAACACCAGTTCTGTTGACACACTTTGGTTGACAAAACATAGGGTTGTGAAGCATGATATATTTACAGTTCCTTGGGTTATGAATATGTCCATTCTCCGATTGTGCAATTTCAGTCAGTATATACAATTAGCAGGGGGTGGATGAGGCATAGGGGGGGCTTGTCTCCCTGTAGAAAATGCAGTTTTTTTGCCTTTTTGTTATTATTTTGTTTGCATTTTGTGTGGGTATAGGTGTGATAATATTGATGTTGATACATGCGTGTCTTGATGTTAATGACTAGTCTCATTTACATATACAGGATATCTGTGTATCTATTGATATCTATGTATCTATATCTATATGTATATATCTTTATCTATCTATCTATCTATCTATCTATCTATCTATCTATCTATCTATCTATATGTATGGTTATATTTAAATTAGTCTAAACTGCTTCAGATTAACAAGAAAATGATCACCAAAAAAGGTCAAAATATTGCCAGAACGGAATTTACACCAGTGAGGAGTATACGCCTTTTCCTCACTATAGTGAGCCCTTATATGTGGTATATTTAGTTAGCACGGGGTGAGTAGGACACATCCCCACACATGGGGGGGGTGCAGTGTGGCTTGCCCCTCCTGCAAAAGCATTGCTTTTCGAAGTGCTTTGTTTCTGTTCACTATTTTGGTTTAGTCCTTTTTTGCTGATAATTTTCATGTTGACCTTAAGCAGTTTAGACTAATGCCATTAGAACTACATATACATACAGAGCTGTCTGATTCCAAACTCCCTTTCTCTTCAGATCCTTTTTCACTCATCTGAATGCATATTTATAGTGAAGTGTGAAACCTTTATCAACTGAACTGGGAAATTCTGCTGTATTCATTAATTAAGTACCACTGGATCGTTCACATCCATCCGCATTGTCCCACAGGATTGTTTCTTAGGGAACATGGCACCACTATCCTGCCCATACTTGTACTTCAATTGCAAACATTCTGACATTATTCCACTTATCCACCAAGACTAGTTCTAGTACATGTCGAGTGTAAATATTTGTATCTGTATAGCTCAAATACATACAGAGCTTGACAGATTTTATTTTATTTATTTGCTTATTTATTTGAATTTCAGCTCAACTCAAAATCCTACTAAACTAAAAGCTTCCTATATGTATTTAACAGGTATTGTCATTAGTACAAACTGAAGTTGCTTTGGTTTTAGAAATCTAAACCACTGGAATCACAGTCTTACTATAGCGGTCCATTTATTTATTAAGCAGTCCTGAACTGTCATTATATTTATAAATTAATAAGAAGCATTCACTTCACGGAAATAAACAGCTCACATTTTAAATAACAACATCTTTAACAGAAAGCATTGCATTTTGATGGATTGTCAAGCATTTCACCTTTTGGAGATGTTTCTTGTTAACTACATTTGCACAAGCTATTTCTCTATGACTGTATATTTTTATGTCCAGATTGCTCAAATTATTTAATACTTTTCAAAATATCTTTCCTTTCTGTTGGCAGATATTCCTTTTTAATGATGTACACTTACAGTTCACCAGGTCCTTTTTTTCTCAGAACTCAACAGGAGGTTGTCAACAGTGTTTGGTGCATTAGGGAAGAAGTTAAAAATGCAAACAGAGCTGGAAGAAATGTAAAATTTAGATAGCTGGCAGGTTTTCAAAGACATGTAATAACAGGGTGTTAGAGATTAACTGAAAAGCCTTTCATCTTCAGTAGCCCATTTGGATGTATGTGGTTGCCTTAAGGATAGACAAACACAGAGGGAATTATATAGCGCTGATCCTAATTGGTAGGCAGAACTTTTTATGTGATCCTCCTATTCGAAAGGTCAGTTTTGATCACTGCTGGATTAACCTGAATTTATATTCAATCCAGACTTGCAGAAGTGCAAACAAAAAGGAACAGTACAAAGCATGACAAAGGAAAGTTGATATTGCTATAGCAAAAGAAATTTGAGTAGAAATTAAAGGGATATTTCTAGGCATATATATGTTACCTTTTAAATAAGAAAATTAGACAAATGAGTAAGACTTTTCTGCCTTTTACATGTTTAAAGTTGATAATGTACATGAAAAGATAATGGGCAGGATTCACGATGGCTTGCACGGAGTCTAAGAGTTGTGTAAGACTCCATGCAGCCATCACGATCCAGGAACAGCCCAAAATCCCATGTAAGAGACAGCTAAAACGACTCTTACACGGGTAGGGCATGGATATGCTAATCACCCCACTTGCAGCCGAAAGGCATGCAAATGAGGTAGATTAGCGATCCACGAAGCTGAAACCAGCCCGGGTAAGAGTCGTGTTAGTTGCAGAAATGTACTCAGTTGACAACTGAGTACGTTACTGCAAATAAAGCAACGGAGCCATGACAGCTCCAAATAAAGTGTGCAAATGTTGCAGTCAGCATGGTAACCCGATGCAAACATGAAAAAAAAAATTTTTTTTTTTAGGAGATCGGCGATGTTTAAATGCAGTGCAGCCCTGCGCAAATGGGCTGCGCTATATAAAACTGAAAAAATGAAGGTTTGAAACCCACAAATGTGGGTTTTATGTAATGCATGGATTTGCAATGCAGGGACTAGCAGACCAAAAACAACATGGCCACCGTCTAGTGTTAAACCAAGTCCAGGTCCCAGATAAATGCCAGCCGAAAAACCAGTGTAATGTAAAAACAACTCAATTTAATAATCCACAAGACCAAACACAAAAATAGCCATAAAACACTTCCACTACTAAGCGCTTTCATCCGTTAAACATTCGGCCATCTTCAGAGCAGTGAAATCACAATGACATCAACTTCCTTAAATAAATTTAAAACATCCTGCCCTTTAGCTCAACCAATCGCAACAAAATGTGCATTCTTAAAATATTCAAGGTAGTGTCGATTCATGGTGAAAAGCATATTACAAAATATAAAAATATACAAAAAATATATATATAAAAATATATAAAAATATATTTAAATCTATGAAATTTGTAAACCACATAGATAAATGTAAATATAAATATAAATATAAATGTTGTATATATACTCAATGTTTTATATATATATATATATATATATATATATATATATATATATATATATATATAAAGGTCAGTTTAAATAAAACTAAATCTCTATTTTAAAATACTAGACAATGATATAAACTCATTAATACCAGGGGGCCTAGATGCATCTAATCTAAGTTGCCACAGGGTTTCTCGAACTTCAAGCAAAATCTTAAAATTGCCCTCTCTATCGTTGCCAGGTATTCTTTTGACAACAAAAAATAAAAATTTGTTGAAATTCTCACACTTAACACTGTGTGTGTAAAGGGCATTGCTTGACCTCTTGTTCCTAATGTCCCTCAGGTGTTCAAGAATTCTTACCCTAAGTTTCCTAATGGTCTTACCTATGTAAAATGAAGGGCAACTAAGACATGTAGCAATATAGACCACTCTCCTGGTATTAGAGTTGCAATACCCTGGACACTTGATAGATCTGTGGAAGTTCTGAACTACCACGTAAGGACCATTATTAATGTACCTACATACACTACACAACCCAAATTTATTCATTTTAGAGTTTCCATAAGGTCCGTTCTTAGTACTTTCCCTTTCCATCAACTCTTTCAAATTCATCCCTCTGCTAAATGTAAAAAGCAGCATGTTACCAATAACTTGCTTAGTGTCACTGTCCATAATGTATTGCCATGTTTCCCTTAAAATCTTTGCCACTCTATCAGCATACCCATTAAAGGGTAGTATCATAGCTCTTTTAAAATTTTCAAACTCAGTAGAAGAGGTTCTGTTGACAGGCCTATTGGTCTCTTTTATTAATCCTTCTAACAGGATTGGTCTAAAGACTAAATGCCTTTTACCACCAACCTCATTTTTGATGTTGATCAAAAAATCCAGAGGATAACCTCTATCTAAAAACATATCTACTAAATTCTCAATTTCCAAATCATATTTGGCGTCTTCACTAATTAACCTAGAAAGCCTGACCAGCTGTCCCTTCACAACATTCTTTTTTTGATAAAGTGGATGGCAGCTTTGGAAGAGCAAAAAACTATTTGAATAAGTTTTTTTATGAAAAATATTAGATTCTAATCTAATCACTCCTTCACTCTCTCTAGTATAAAGTGTGATGTCAAGATAATTGCACCTATTACCGTGTATCTTGTAAGTAAATTTGAGAAAACTAGTAGTATTGTTGAGATAATCTATAAAGGTATGTATTATGTCAGCTTGTCCTCTCCAAAAAATTAACAAATCATCAAGGTACCTCAGATAAAGTGACACATGCTTCATATAAGTTGATGTAAACACTTTGTCCAATTCCCACTGTGCTAAAACAAGATTAGCATAAATTGGCGCACATTTTGCGCCCATGGCTACACCTGTTACTTGCTTATACAGTTCTCCCTCAAAAGATAAAAAGTTGTTGTATAGAATGGGTTCCATTATGTCAACTAAAAGTGACCGTTTCACAGTATGCATGTCACAAAAATTTTCAATACAAGTTTGAAACATTTCTAATCCTTCCACCTGAGGTTTAACTGAAAACAAGTTGATAACATCTATTGTCACCATAATGAAAGGGCTGTCAAAGTGTTTTTGTCTAATGATATCCAAACAATGCCAGGAGTCACGCAAAATATGTGTGAAATGATTAACAATGTTTTTACAGTAAAAGTCCACAAAGGAAGCCATAGCTTCTGTCTTGGAGCCCCTAGTTGAAACAATCGGGCGAAAAGGTGGATTACTCATATTTTTGTGGATCTTTGGTATTCCAAAAATAGATGGCGTTACAGGAGCTTCAACTAATAAAAAATGAAAATTATTGTTGTCTATAATACCTTCCAATAACCATTCATATAAAATCCAATCGATTTTGGAATAAGCCATATTCAACTCATTACGTGACACCCTGGTATAAGAGTTAGTATCATTAAGCAAACATGACATTCTATTAGAATAATCAGTAGACATCATAATCACAACTCCCCCACCTTTATCAGGTTTCATCACTCGAAAGTGATTGGAAGATGTTAACTCACATAAACAAAAACGTTCACCTGCAGTCAAGTTATCTGCTTGGTAATCAGTCGATCTACTCAACCTTCTAATCTGCATTTCACACATAGACTCAAAAACTTGAATACAAGGGTGGGTTGGAGGGATAAATATAATTTTCCTTTTAGGCCGTGGAAATTGTTCCTTAGACAAACTGGGATTCTTAAAAAAATACATCTGTAAATTTAGTTGTCTAGTATACAACCTCAAATTAACTAACATTTTGGATATATCACTTCTAAACTTTGGTACAAAAGTAAATCCCTTCTCAAATAATGAAAGGTGATCATTGGTCAACTTAAAATTAGTAAAATTATATAAATAAACATTGTTAACCTTCACAAGCTTACATAGTATGTTGTCAGCATCAAAATCAAAGTTGCAATTAAAAGTCCCACCTGGATCATTACCTGCTAACAAAAAAGATGTAGAATCTGAATGAGAAACATGAGTGTCACCAGTAAATTGAAATTGTACCTGTGGTGAATGTGTTACAGGGAGAACAACCTCCTCACTGCAAACAAAGAAATTTTATAAAAATTCAGGTGGTGACGCTTTGTTGTCTTGCAAAGAAGTTACAAAGTTCCTGGGACAAATGTCCTCCTGTAAAACAAAATCATTAAGACCTTCATCAGAACTGTTAGTGTCAATAGAAGTAGTGGTAGGTGTAATAACTAGACCCTCTGCCTTCTGCTGTTGTAAGGTCCCTCGTGTATTCGTCCCCGTGATGGTGGCCCATAAAAGCATTGGTTGTGCTCCCGAATACATTCGGAATGTCTTGGGGAAGGGGGTCTAAAAAATCATTGTTCACATCAAATAAATCAATATCAGTCCCACAATCATTGTTGACTTCACCCCTTGGTGATAACTCTTGAACAGAGTGAATATCACCTGAAGGCAGCGTATGCGAGTAACCTTCGGAACTCGAACCATTGTGAAAGTTAACTTTTGGAAATTCTCTAAAATGAGTGTATACCTTAGAATTGGTATAATGGTAGGTATCTCTCTTAAGTTTTAGGGACTTCAGTTCTAATCCCTTGCTCACAAAAGTATCAATCTTGTGTAAAATACTGTCGTATTGGGACTTATTGAATTCAAAAAGAAGGTCCTTGGTAATATTGTCATTGATTTGCCCCAATTCTGTTTTCAATAAGTCTAGCATTTGGTTATTGTTATGAATAATGATACTCATAAGTTGTAAACCCATATAGTCAAAAAATTCAAGAAGTTCATTGAATCCATCCGACCCTGCAATAAACCCAGATGGAAGTTTAAACATCCTCAAGCCCTTCGGCACCTGTTTGAGTGTAATAGATTTTTCCAAAAAGGCATTATCCATCTGCAATGACTTAAACTTTTTAAGTTTAAGCTCAAAGTTGGCCAATTGAGCTTTGATAGTACCTGATCCCGCATTATGCCTAGTATCTGAGTTCCAATCAGTCAATATGGGTTTGAAAAAAGCATCAAATCTGTTGACACCAGGGTTAGACAAATTAAGCAAGTTGGAAGTTCTACTGCTAACAGTTCTGTTGTTAGTATCCACATTGACAGGACTTGTGTTCGCAACATTGTTGAAAGCTCATATATTGCTAGTGGTAGGCGGGGTGTGTAGAGTATAAAGTTCAGCTTGCGACTCAGTTAACAACAGATCTTGTGTTCTAAATTCTGGCCCAGGGACATTGACCACCATACCTTTTTCTCTAAATAGATTTATAAGTTGTGTCATGAGGTTAAAATATTGTAACATAAGCTGCTCCATTTAGCCAGTAGAACGCCAAGCACGTAGCTGGAAACCCGTCGGCAATGTAACACAACAATCCAATACAGAACGAAACACTGGTAAGGTAAACCAAGTCCAGGTCCCAGATAAATGCCAGTAGAAAAACCAGCGTAATGTAAAAACAACTCAATTTAATAATCCACAAGACCAAACACAAAAATAGCCATAAAACACTTCCACTACTAAGCGCTTTCACCCGTTAAACATTCGGGCATCTTCAGAGTAGTGAAATCACAATGAGATCAACTTCCTTAAATAAATTTAAAACATCCTGCCCTTTAGCTCAACCAATCGCAACAAAATGTGCATTCTTAAAATATTCAAGGTAGAGTCGATTCATGGTGAAAAGCATATTACAAAATATAAAAATATACAAAAAATATATATATATAAAAATATATAAAAATATATTTAAATCTATGAAATTTGTAAACCACATAGATAAATGTAAATATAAATATAAATGTTGTATATATACTCAATGTTATATATATATATATATATATGAAAGTCATATATATATATATATATATATATATATATATATATATATATATATATATATATATATAAAAAGGTCAGTTTAAATAAAACTAGATCTGTATTTTAAAATACTAGACAATGATATAAACTCATTAATACCAGGGGGCCTAGATGCATGTAATCTAAGTTGCCACAGGGTTTCTCGAACTTCAAGCAAAATCTTAAAATTTCCCTCTCTATCATTGTCGGGTATTCTTTTGACAAAAAAAAAAAATGTTGAAATTCTCACACTTAACACTGTGTGTTAAATTTACAGATGTATTTTTTTAAGAATCCCAGTTTGTCTAAGGAACAATTTCCACGGCCTAAAAGGAAAAGTACATTTATTCCTCCAACCCACCCTTGTATTCAAGTTTTTGAGTCTATGTGTGAAATGCAGATTAGAAGGTTGAGTAGATCGACTGATTACCAAGCAGATAACTTGACTGCAGGTGAACGTTTTTGTTTACGTGAGTTAACATCTTCCAATCAGTTTCGAGTGATGAAACCTGATAAAGGTGGGGGAGTTGTGATTATGATGTCTACTGATTATTCTAATAGAATGTCATGTTTACTCACTGATACTAACTCTTATACCAGGGTGTCATGTAATGAGTTGAATATGGCTTATTCCAAAATTGATTGGATTGTATATGAATGGTTATTGGAAGGTATTATAGACAACAATGATTTTCATTTTTTATCAGTTGAAGCTCCTGTAACGCCATCTATTTTTGGAATACCAAAGATCCACAAAAATATGAGTAATCCACCTTTTCGCCCGATTGTTTCAGCTAGGGTCTCCAAGACAGAAGCTATGGCTTCCTTTGTGGACTTTTACTGTAAAAACATTGTTAATCATTTCACACAGATTTTGCGTGACTCCTGGCATTGTTTGGATGTCATTAGACAAAAACACTTTGACGGCCCTTTCATTATGGTGACAATAGATGTTATCAACTTGTTTTCAGTTATACCTCAGGTGGAAGGATTAGAAATGTTTCAAACTTGTATTGAAAAATGTTGTGACATGCATACTGTGAAACGGTCACTCTTAGTTGACATAATGGAACTCATTCTATCCAACAACTTTTTATGTTTTGAGGGAGAACTGTATAAACAAGTAACAGGTGTAGCCATGGGCGCAAAATGTGCGCCAATTTATGCTAATCTTGTTTTAGCACAGTGGGAATTGGACAAAGTGTTTACATCAACTTATATGAAGCATGTGTCACTTTATCTGAGGTACCTTGATGATTTGTTAATTTTTTGGAGAGGACAAGCTGACATAATACATACCTTTATAGATTATCTCAACAATACTACTAGTTTTCTCAAATTTACTTACAAGATACACGGTAATAGGTGCAATTATCTTGACATCACACTTTATACTAGTGAGAGTGAAGGAGTGATTAGATTAGAATCTAATATTTTTCGTAAAGAAACTTATTCAGATAGTTTTTTGCACTTCCAAAGCTGCCATCCACTTTATCAAAAAAAGAATGTTGTGAAGGGACAGATGGTCAAGCTTTCTAGGTTAATTAGTGAAGATGACAAACATGATTTGGAAATTGAGAATTTAGTAGATATGTTTTTAGATAGAGGTTATCCTCTGGATTTTTTGATCAACATCAAAAATGAGGTTGGTGGTAAAAGGCATTTAGTCTTTAGACCGATCCTGTTAGACGGATTAATAAAAGAGACCAATAGGCCTGTCAACAGAACCTCTTCTGCTGAGTTTGAAAATGTTAAAAGAGCTATGATACTACCCTTTAATGGGTATGCTGATAGAGTGGCAAAAATGTTAAGGGAAACATGGCAATACATTATGGACAGTGACACTAAGCAAGTTATTGGTAACGTGCCACTTTTTACATTTAGCAGAGGGATGAATTTGAAAGAGTTGATGGAAAGGGAAAGTACTAAGAATGGACCTTATGGAAACTCTAAAATGAATAAATGTGGGTCGTGTAATGTATGTAGGTACATTAATAATGGTCCTTACGTGGTAGTTCACGACTTCCACAGATCTATCAAGTGTCCAGGGTATTGCAACTGTAATACCAGGAGAGTGGCCTATATTGCTACATGTCTTAGTTGCCCTTCATTTTACGTAGGTAAGACCATTAGGAATCTTAGGGTAAGAATTCTTGAACACCTGAGGGACATTAGGAACAAGAGGTCAAGCAATGCCCTTTACACGCACAGTGTTAAGTGTGAGAATTTCAACAAATTTTTATTTTTTGTTGTCGAAAGAATACCCGACAACGATAGAGAGGGCAATTTTAAGATTTTGCTTGAAGTTCGAGAAACCCTGTGGCAACTTAGATTAGATGCATCTAGGCCCCCTGGTATTAATGAGTTTATATCACTGTCTAGTATTTTAAGATACAGATCTAGTTTTATTTAAACTGACCTTTATATATATATATATATATATATATATATATATATATATATATATATATGACATTGAGTATATATACAACATTTATATTTATATTTATATTTACATTTATCTATGTGGTTTACAAATTTCATAGATTTAAATATATTATATATATATATATATATATATATATATTTTTTTTTTTTGGATATTTTTATATTTTGTAATATGCTTTTCACCATGAATCGACACTACCTTGAATATTTTAAGAATGCACATTTTGTTGCGATTGGTTGAGCTAAAGGTCGGGATGTTTTACATTTATTTAAGGAAGTTAATCTCATTGTGATTTCACTACTCTGAAGATGCCCGAATGTTTAACGGGTGAAAGCGCTTAGTAGTGGAAGTGTTTTATGGCTATTTTTGTGTTTGGTCTTGTGGATTATTAAATTGAGTTGTTTTTACATTACGCTGGTTTTTCGGCTGGCATTTATCTGGGACCTGGACTGGGTTTACCTTACCAGTGTTTCGTTCTGTTTTGGATTGTTGTGTTACACCGTCTAGTGGTTGTTAAGGGGGGAAGCTGAGTGTAAGACATGTAACTAAGGAATAGTAGGCAATCCTATGTAAATAAGTGGTAGGATAGTGAATCACACTGTCACATAGCAAATGAGCACAGTCCGTGTAGTGTAAGAGTTAGATAAGGGGGAGTAACAGAGTAGGAGATAGGTGACATCACAGGGGGGAATGTCAGGAAGAAATCAAGCTCATTGGAGCAAAGTGGTATGTGAAACATATCAATCACACAGCAGAAAAAGAGGAGTGTCAACAGATAAGCATGGGAAAGTCAAGAAATGGAAGGTGTACACTGTGGCCAACACCAAAGTTTCTTGCTGTGCGTGCATGCGCA
Source organism: Protopterus annectens (assembly GCF_019279795.1). Classification (NCBI taxonomy): domain Eukaryota; kingdom Metazoa; phylum Chordata; order Ceratodontiformes; family Protopteridae; genus Protopterus; species Protopterus annectens. Next base: position 1,202,653,245 of record NC_056732.1, read on the forward strand.
CGTGTGCGCACTGGGAGGCGTGAGTAAGACAGAGTGCGTACGTGTAAGGCAGAGTAAGCATGTAGGAGCCTGTTTAAAGATTTGTAAGCCTTTTTGTGCTGGTGTGCATGTGTTTTAACCCGAATAAGCAGATTCTAGTCCATGTAAGCCTGTGTGCACGTGTGGCAGCCATTGTGAGCGTGTTTTCACTGGAATGAGCGCTGCTCTCCCCTGAGGAAACAGAGAGGAAATGGAAGCAGAAGACATAGTAGGAAACTAGCAGGGAATACCTGTAGAGGTAGCAGGTGAAAACAATTAGAAGCAGGCAATTACACAGGCAGAGTACAAGCCCAGCCCAGCACTTAAAACACTGCAAACAGCATTGCAGCATGTTTCTCTCAAGAGACACTGCAAGACAGGAGTATGCTAGTAGAAGTGAAAACTGAAAAAGCTGCACTCAGACCAAACATGCTAGGGGCTGCCATAGCTGTCATAAGGAGACATAGGAGACTTGCTGAGGGTGGTGAAAATGGAAATGCTGCCAGACAACCCACAGTGAGGAGACGGAGAAGAGTGTACAGGCCCAGGGTCACCTACCAGGGGTTACATGAGCTGGATATAGTGGAGTGCTATAGAGTGGACAGAGACCTCCTGCAGCAAATTGTTGAGCTGTGCAGGCCATGCCTCACACACAGAACCAACAGAGGGGAACCCATCCCAGTGGAAACCAAGGTATGTGTTGGCCTACGAATACTAGCAACAGGTACCTTCCAGAGACCAACTGGTGATATGATGGGGATATCACAGGCATCAGCCTTCAGGGTACTACACTAGTTCCTGGCTGCCATGTCAGCGCATGTCGGTGATCATGTATATTTCCCCAATGCCCGTGAGGTATTGGCCAGCAATATGCGTCTCTTCCAGCAAATAGCGGAATACCCTGAGGTAGTGGGTGCAATAGACTGCACGCACATATGCATCAAAGCACCAGCCGGTGATCAGGGTAGGGCCTACATTAACCGCTAGGGCTTCCCCTCCATCAACCGCCAGGTCGTGTGTGATGCCCATGACATAATAATGAATGTGTTTGCTGGCTGCCCTGGGAGCTACCATGATTCCCATATCTAGCATTTGATGCAGCTGTACCAGACATTTGCCAATGGGGACATCCCACATGGTCACCTAGTGGGGGATGCAGGTTATGCACTGGAGCCGTGCTGACAACACCCATCAGAAACACACACACACCTGAACAGGAACGTCATAATGAGGCACATGCACAAACACGTAATGTAATAGAACATGTGTTTGGGCTGCTCAAGTCACAGTTCCGGTGCCTGGACACATCTGGTGGAGCCTTGCAGTACTCATCAACTACATGTACCCAGATTGTCATGGTATGTGCTATGCTACATAATATGATCCTGCGAAAACAGCTGCAGCAGGACCAGCATAGGGCCGACAAACAGCCCCCCACCATTGCCAAGGCCATCACAGGCAGAGCGTGACTCGGAGGAGGAACAACCTGAGCCTGCCCCAGTAGGCAGAAGGAGGCGTGCCCAGTATGCCCTGGCCTTGGCAAAGAGGCAATGCATAGCACATACACTGGCTCAGTAGGAACCCTGGGAATGATACCCCTCTCTGACTCACTCATATAGTAACAGGGATGCCTAACATTACATAACCTGCTCTCAAACATGTACAGGGAGTGTAGTATGTGCATCCAACAGAGGCAGCCCTGCAGCACCACCTGAGGCATGATCGCCATGTGTTAAGCAATGTAACACCATTTAGTACATGCAAACATGAAGACCCAACCTAACATCTCACCCTCACCATGCATGATGCCACACTATGAATACAACAAGATCAAGTACAATAATTGGCTGAGGTATTGCTGTTAGCAAGGGGGAACACATGGCTGACAGCCTGGGCTGACATGCCGAGCCAGACACGATGCCCCACTTGCTAGAGATGGCATGCACCCAGCACACCTGGCTGTGTAGATACTGGCAAAGGCTGCTGTCACCCCCACTGTGCCTGGAATAGGTAAGTCTGGAAACACAAACCCACCAAAATAGGTAGCACAAGGGATAATAACCTTGATGTAATGCTACCCAATGCCAGAAGTCTAACCTGCAAGGTGCATGCAGACCAAACCCAACACAGCATGGAGAATGGTAATATGTGTTCTGTAACAGAAACCTTGGCAAGGCCCAGAAGAGCACCCTAATACTACCAAATTATGCCTCATACCATGCTCTACAGCTCCAAAACATGGAACACATGACAATACGAGTGTGGCTACCAGTAATTATCAAGAATAACCATACCCCCAGGTTGGTACCACAGCAAGAAGCAGCATGGACTATCCACAGGCAAGTAACACTGTCTCAAACTGTGTACCTGTTTGAAGCCTGCTATAGACCCACACACAAACCCAGGTACCCCATCCAGCCTTCCTGAAGACACTTCAGAGTATGAATGTCCCAACAAATACTAAACAAGGCACCCACAAAGTATGACATAGGTGGCAATCCGTTATGTATGGAAGAAGTAATCATGGACCTAGGGACACAAGTGGACGGTAACCTGTCATGTGACACTCACATTGCCAAGGTGGCCAGGAAGACCTGCTATACTGCCCACCTTAATATGAAAGGATGCACATGTAGAGCTACAGAGGTCACTGTGCCCCCATACCCTTCCCTTATCAGGCCCATACGTGACAACTATGCCCCAGTTCGGATGTACCTTACCTTACACATGCAGCACTTAGAAAGACCCCAAATGTACCCCACCAACAGGATAAAGGGTCCAAACATTGGACATCTGCAGCCTGGCTGAAGAAACCACAGCCCAATTCAGAAGCATACTGCACAGTCAGAGGTGATGTATGCCTGATGTACAAGGCCATGTCCAATCCAGAATGAATGGACATGCTCCACTGCAGAAACCCCAAATCCAGCAGACACACCACAGTGAGATATCTGAACCTCTACACATAGATTAATAGGATGTGCTGGAGGGACAGATCCATAACCCAGAGGCTCAGGACACTCTGGAACAGAATCCCAGCCCATGATAGGCTGAGCTCCACACACAAACTCAACAAGAGAAATCCGGTGAAGTGCATGGGAGATAGTAGGTATACACTGGGGGCCATCCCTGTGTCACATCTAGAAAAGTAAACCCTACATGGGCATAATATGCACATTGCAAGGGGTGTTGAGACCCACACACAGTCTGTCCGTGCTCAAACAAGGCCAGGGCAGATAGCCTAGTATGAACCTATGAACCTATGATGATACAAATTGTGCAGGACACAAAGGATTATCACACAGCTGTCCTACCTGATGGTAGGAACCATGGTGATAATCCACAGATATGCTCTGCAGCACTCTAATATCACAAACAATACACCAAACCCACACACATTGCCAACAGCCTATGAAACAGATTCCTTCCAACCTCCCTACCAGCACCTAACTGCCACATATCTATCCCAGGAGAGTGCTGGCCCCCCGACATTGCAGATGCTGAGGTAACAGCCAGCATTCACAAAGCACAGCACACAGCATCAATTGGTCCAGATGGTGTCCTGGGTTGTGTCCAGCAAGTACTGTAAGAAGAATGGAACAGCAAATAGCATTACTGTGCACTATCAGTCCTAGCACAGGATATGTACCCAAAGAGCAGTGTACAGAAACAGTGGTCCCACACCACAAAGGTGGTGCCTGAATGGATACTGCAAGCTATCACCCCTCAACCCCGACTATCTAGGTTGGAAAAGTAATGGAGAGGATGATCATGGATCCCATGAATAATGAGATTGGGTACCTACAGATATTGTACCCTACCCAGTGTGGCTGTCATAGGGCAGATCCTGCCCTGTACACATGTCTGACTCATGTGAAACATGCACCAAGCCCAGTGATGTGGGGAATGTTGATCACACAGCCTATCTGGACCTTGCTAAACCCTTCCATACAATACCCTAGTTGGCGGTACAGATAAGCTCACCAGCCTAACTATAAACCCCTATGCAAGTAGATGGGTTGCAAACCAGCTCAAGGACAGAACTGACCTGGCAGACATGCAGTAGCCATGGCAGACTGCAAACCAGGTACAACTGGCATCCCACAAGGCATGGTCCTGGGACCTCTCTTATATGCTATATATGTCACATAGGTATAGGCCAACATGGAAGGACTCTGTCTGAACAGGTTTGCAGAGGATTACAAACTGGCCACCATATCGGACCCTCCAGCTGACACAAGCAACCTACAAAAGGCACACATAGAAACACACAAGTGGTGCCACAGCCATGTCAACAAGCTAAATGCAGAATAGTGTATAGTCAACCCCTGTGGAAACACAGTACATGGCCAGAAATTACCACATAGGTGTTAACCCAGTAAGTACATCAGGAGCAATAAGAGACCTGGGGACACAAGGTGATAGATATCCTGCATGTAACAACCATGTGTCTGTAGTGGTTACAGAAACATACCATATACCCACCTAATCATGAAGGTAAGCACAGCTTGGTTAGGGTAGGTCAATGTGCCTCTCCAGTCATCCATCAGCAGCCTCACAATTGTGTACAATGGCCCTTCAGGGATGTACCGTAGCAGACACCTGCAGCAACTGGAAAGACCACACAAATACCCCACCAGGAGGATCGCAGAGCTGTAACAGATGCCATGTGTTGCCTGAGTAAAGAAACTGCAGCTCAACACAGTGCCATACTGCCTGGCTGGAGGTGAACTGTGCCTGATGTATAGAGCCATGACCAACCTGGTATCAATGGACATTTGGCACCATGTAAACACTGAATGCTGATGACCTATGCAGCTGACAGGCCTGAACCCCAGCACAGACATAAACAGGACATGCTGTACTGATTGGTCCATAACCCAGAAGCTCACTCCACTCACGACTAAACTCCCACTACAGGATATCCAGGGAGTCCCTCAGTGACTGTCATCCACAGGAATCATGATGACTGGATGGGAGATGGTAGTTGTACCCTGGATATCACCTGTATGTCACGGGTAGACAGAGGCACAAATCACTAACTGTGAAATATGTCATGGCAAACACCAGTAAATGTGTGTTGAAGGACAAACACTCTCTGACTAGCATTACAAATGGACTAGGGCACATGGCCATTGTTTGTCACTGTCCACACAAGTTGTGGAATACATTAACAAAGTTGGACAATCATGTACTAAGCTGTCCATATCTGAACAAAATGCAACATGGTCATATCTGCACAACTGGCCCTCAACCAGTCTGGTGTGCTCACTATAAATATTACAAGCAGTGATAGGACTGAAACCGATTATACTGTCCACCACAGTGAAAGTTCTGCACCAGTACACTATACGACATTACAACTGTTTGGTCAGCAGGAAAGGATGATGACAACTGTATGCAAACTATCCCATGGTGACCCTGCAGGCACAGCATAATGCCTGTTACGTTCAGACACAAAGCAGTTGGGCAGTAAGAACACAACCTGATGTCCAACACTCAACTGTACATGTGATATATAGATGGTGTCCACACACAAACAGAAATGAGGTGGTCCACAGATCCCAACATAAGGAAAGGTCACACTGGGCATGCTCGCACACTTAGATAAATGAGACATGGCAGTCAAGAAGCCATACAAACTGTGAACTGGGCATGCTCACACACTTAGGCCATGTCACAGTTCAGCAGTTGTACACACATATCTGGCAATTCTATGTGCTAACACAGGAACTTCCCACAATACAGACATCTGCCCAGTACACACAGTGAAGTTACAACAGAGACATAAGTAAAGTACTGGATACCACTCATATGCAAACATCTCCCACAGTACACAAGTTGTTTATAGAGACAGGGAAGGCTATGGCAATAAAGACCCACAAACAGTATATGAGCAACAGATACTTGCATCTGACAGGTAAACATACGGCCGTAGAGTGCAATACCTGACTGTTGTCCCTAGGGAATATAGAAGGCTATCCACAGTGTATTTGGTGTCTGCCTCCACAGTACAGTAGGCCACTGTTCCTGTGCAACGTTAATGCATAGATATGCTCTCCCCTGTACTGATGGATAGTCACAGATGTACATACCTCTTCATCCATATTGATGTCAGCACACTATACATATGTCAGGAGCAGAAATTATACCCAGTAATGTGAATAGTGTGCTCTGCTACTGCGTCTCAAACAAGTGTCAAAACATAGTTAAGTAGGGGTTCGAATCCTTCAAGTGCTCCGTATGTGTGTGGGGGAGTAGTGTGTGCAATTCCATGTGTATGAGAAATGTCCCTTTTGCCAACTGTTACTACACAACACATGCTGCATATTCCACTGTCTAAACACTGATGATGTCAGCACCCTATAAGTATAGCAGGAGAAAGCAATCCCCCCAGTAATACAAATAGCATGCTCTGCTAATGTGTCTCTCACAAATATCATAACATAATTCGGTAGGGGTTTGAATCCTGCAAGTGCCGAATGTGTGTGGGGGAGTAGTGTGTGCAATTCCATGTGTATGAGAAATGTCCCTTTTGGCAACTATTACTACACAACACATGCTGCATATTCCACTGTCTAAACACTGATGATGTCAGCAGCAATTCCCCCATATTGCAAATAGCACGCCTGCTAATGGTCTCACAAGTATCAATCACAATAGTAGGTAGGGGGGGGGGTTTGTGCTCTGTGATAGTAGTGTGTGCAATTCCATGTGTATGAAAAATGTCCCTTTTGGCAACTATTACTACACAACACATGCTGCATATTCCACTGTCTAAACACTGATGATGTCAGCACCCTATAAGTACAGCAGGAGAAAGCAATCCTCCCAGTAATGCAAATAGCACGCTCTGCTACTGCGACTCTCACAAGTGATCTAACATAGTTAGGTGGGGGGTTGTATCCTACAAATGTCATGTATATTTTTGTCACAAAGTTTGTCCATATGTGTGGGGTGTTGTTCCCAATATTGCACGACATACATTATATCAGTAATGTCAATGCACACATGATGTATGTGTGTGCCACCTACACATATGTACCTGTGAACTGCAAGAGTTCCCATGTCCGAAGCCTGCCTCATGTGAATACATGGAATATGCATCAGACAACTGTATGACTGTGGTGTTCTGTGCAGGGGCTGCATGTGGTATGTGACGATACAGTGTGGGTTGTAGATGGTGTCATCCCACCAGCGAGGGATACATGACTGGACTGGAGCATATAGTCCACATGTTGGTGATGAACAGGTGCAGCATGTTGTCACCACGTGTGGGAGTGGTAACAAGTTGTTCCATAGCAATGCAGGGGATGAATGATAAGAACCCTTCAGATAGGGTCTTGCAGCTAGAATCATGCTCACACTGTATGTTTGGGTAGTCGCAGTACAACCATATAATGGTTTGTGTAGAGACTGTCATATTCCCAGTGTTGTCAGGAAGGCCAAGTGGGTTTCCTGGGTATGGGAGTGTGGTGTGTGCTAGGCTATGAACCTGAAAGCAGTCTAACCCACTGTGTGTTGCACCTGGAGAGGCTCTGATGCTTTGTGCAGTGCCACCAACCTGGGGGTGTGTGTATCTGAGGTGCCTTTGGATACATCCCCCCTGTTCTGGTTTGGTGCATGTGTAGGGGATGACAAGCATGGTATCAGGAATGACCTGGCACTGATGGTGTGCACCTGGGAGCCTTGTACCAGGAGTCTGTTACTGCATGGATATTGCTGTACCCCATGCTAAGGACAGTTTCCACTGCATGCATCTTGAGGTTTACACTGCTGCTGTTGAGTAGCATTGCTATTAGTGTCTCATCCCGTGTGATACCTGTGTAGGTGGCTATGTAATGTCAGCCTTGCATACAAAGGCACTATGTGTGTAGCAACAGCTGCTGCCAATATACAACGGCCAATGGGTGACAGGTGCAAGCTGTCCCAAGCAAAGCAATGTGGCATGTCCAGCATGTAATCCCATACTGACAGGCATTGGATCCCCTTTGGATGTCACTGAAAGATACGTTAATTGGAGAAACTGATGATCCTGTCTACATATTGTGGCAGCAATCATGGTGAGGGTGAGATGCTACTCAAGGCCAGGGTCATACCAGCCTGTGCCACAAGCTCAGAGAGCCCCTCTGTGTCCCTAACATGTAGTCCAGGGAGGTGTGTCAGAGGTCATACATACTGGCACAGACAATGACTGAGTCATACTTCTACATGCCTTGGAGTGACCGGTATGCTTGTGTTATGTGATAGATCATAGTGCCCGATGGGCAGCTCAGCATGACCATCACCTTGTTCAGCCAGGGAGCAGGACCACCGTGTACGTGACGATAGAGGTATCTCATACAACTGTAGCAGGTGTGTTGTCTAGCCGTATGGCCTGTGACTGCTTGGCACACAGGCTTTGTGAGCTATGTGTTGCATGTGCTCTGCTCTGGCGTAACGTTTGCTTGTGTGTGTCTGCTTTGCAGGTGTCAGCTGCTCAGGCAGGATGCTATTCTGAGAGCCCAATAATGTACCTGTGTGTTTCTGTGTTTGGATTGTGGTTGTGGCAGGTCTATGGGAGACTGGTACTGTATTCACTGTAGTATCCCTCTCCACCTGACAGGGAAAGCCAGTGCTGTGAAAACAGAGCTTAACCCCCAGTTAGGATATGTGGTTGCATCTCTCACATGTGTTGCACATGTATGGGAAGGGGAGAGGTTTGTCTGTGTACATGAGGCAGCCGTAACATTGCCACATGACTCACAGATTCACAACTGGACCTGGCAGTAGATCGACAGGTGACCTTTGCACATGCTACCATAGCATTGTGACTCCCATACTAAGTAACGACACATAGGGCCAATGGGGAACAAGGTACTCAAGGTGACTATGTGAGGGTGTAGTGCTCCTGATTTGTTAGTGCTGGCATATATGAATGCTGTCTTGAGCAAATGTGAGGTAAGTCATATGCAATGTGTTACAGGCAAGCTACATGCAAACAGGACAAACAGTGACGTTCTGTCAAGTGACACATGGTCATCAGTACAGTAAGCAACACAGATGTCACTAGGGATCCACAGAGGCACTGTATATCTGCACTGCAGGTGGAATCAGTGTTTCAGGAACATAACAGGCAAACATACATACAAACAAAGCTACAGTCAGCAGGCCTGTATGTAGACTATGCTACAACAAACAAGGTGTACGACCTCCAGTATGTAACAGTGCTTATATGCAGGCACTCTAAGCCAGTACCCAGACATTCCCAGGTCAGATGGGCTGGGTCCAGTCGCACCTCCCACAAGTGTATAGACCACGTACCTTCGTAATGTTGAATAACTGGCCTGATACCCAAGTGCTCATACCTGTAATAATACACATGTCAAATAACAGACACTGAGCCCTCACTCAGCAGTTCCAGACTTAGTATGATGTATGCTACCTGTCCTGGCACCACAGTATCCTTGACATGTATGGACACTCTCCCTCCTGTCATAGTTAGTTCTGTGTTTTGGTGCTGTTATGCATGGTATGAGGTGTGACCTTGTAGTGCTAGTGTGCTCTTGTGAGCCTTGAACCTGTTGTGTAGTACTGCACAGATATCAACATCCTGAAACATCTGCATTGCAGAGTCGTGTGTGGACAGCATGCAACTTGCAGTTGACATGGCCATCATTGAGTATCAATATGTACATTGTTGTATCCCCTGTGCTACCTATGTAGGTGGCCATCCCTTCACAGCCTCACCACCAGTACGCAAAGATGTGCGGACAGTACACTGTGGTAATTACTATGGGTGTACAAAACAATACAATGACATTCATACTGTAACTGCATCAGGCATGCTGGTATATACCCACAATGCTATCATTACACTGTACTGTTGTCAACATCATACTATTACAATACGTCTATGTAGTCACCCTGTGCATCAGCACCATGTTAACCTGTTCCTGCACTGATTTTACAGATTGCAGAAGGTGGCACAGTTTCACCATATGCACAGGGTGTGTACCTGGTATGCCTGAGTCTGCCACTGATACAACCAATTGACATGTCTGTGTGTGTGTGTGTTGGTGAGGGACAGCAGTACATGATGGGGCAATGTTGATGCAGTGTGTGCGTGTATGCGGTAGCCCTAGGTGTTATCACTTTGCATGTGTGTATGAATGCACACAGTCCCACCTCATGGCTGCCATATACAGGTGTTTGTGGACAGCCACAAACTGTACCTGCCAGGTCATACAGATCACTGTCTGTGGCCACGGACACGGTACCTGTGCCTGGCAGGGGTGCTATGGACCATATCAGGTACTAAGCCAGACTGGGTACTGTCATCAGAAGCAGGTGTTTGTTGACTGGAGACAGGTCCCTGTTGGGACTGTCCAGCACCACGAGCACGTGGTCTCCTGGGGCAGTCCGATGACAGCACAGACCCAGCATTGCTGCTGCTGGCACTATGCGAGCGGCTGTGGCCCTGTTGTCGTCCGCGACGGCTGCCAGCTGCTGCTGTTGCTGGCATACGGCCACATCGACGCCTCAACCATCCACCATTGCCCTGGCTCATGGACATATAGTTGTGGAACAGATCTAATGTGTCCCCCCAACGTCTGTCAATGACCTCGGTGAAGTTGCGGATGGCAACCGCAACATCATGCATACTGTCACTCATGGCTGTGTGACATGCTCTCAACTCCCTCAGACCCTGTCTGGTGTACCGTTCCATACGTGACTGTGCCTGCATTACAGCCCGAAACATAGCTGGGGTTGAAAGACCTCTGTGGGCACGTCTGACAGGGGTGGTACGCCCACGGATGCTCACACGAGAACCCATGGACGTCTGCCTGTGTGGTACCGTGTCAGGGCCCTGGCCATGGCTGCAGTGTGGGGATGCATGTGCCACCAGTACCACATTACCCTGGTCAATGCCCACTGTATCCTGTCCATCACCTAGGGACATTGGTGACAAAGGATGTATTGGCAGGATGACTGTGCACATTGATGGGGTCGACAGCTGTGTAGTGTCAATTGGCTGACCAATGACGGACCCTGGCACACCTACCTGTGCCATTACACAGGTATCATCATTATCACTATCCACAGCAGCTGATTCAGGTTCCCTGCTGCACAACACCAGAGCAGCACTAGAACCTGTGGGAGTAAGACAGGAAACACAGTTTACAATGTGTACACAATGCCACCACTGATGCACACATGCACACATGGGCACATGCACACATGCACACATGGGCACATGGGCACATGCACACATGCACATGCGCACATGGGCACATGGGCACATGGGCACATGCACACATGCACACATGGGCACATGCACACATGCACACATGGACACATGGGCACATGCACACATGCACACATGCACACATGCACACATGGGCACATGCACACATGCACACATGCACACATGCACACATGCACACATGCACACATGGGCACATGCACACATGCACACATGCACACACCTCAGTATATGAGATATCAACCCACAGACACAAACACACCTGCAATCAAACACATAGCACTATTGCTTCAGCCTATTATTACTATTAGTATACAGGGTATTGAAGGTAATGGCATTACACACTTACCAGCATGGATAGGCTGCCTTGCTGTTACACCAGAGGGACCTGCAGAAAAGAGACATTTATCATCAGTGGGCACAACTGTGCCATTGATACTGTGGGCATGATACAGTTCAGTAGTGCAACAGTTAGCTTCCACAGGTGTACTGCAGATAATGAGGATATCACTAATGCACAATAATTACCAAGATTACAGCTACAAAACGAGGACACACCTCACACATGCATAACCTAACAGTGTACAGAATGGTCAACTATACACATGGCATGTTACCTGCACGCTCTGTGTCCTGCTGCTGTGTGGCTCCAGCCTCCATCATTACACATGTATGCTGTTGTTGTTGCTGCTGTGCTGGAGCCACAACACTCAGGAGTAGTCCCTCAAGTCTGGTGAGGGGGATGTCTAGCCACCCCACCACCTGTAGCAAGCTGCTGCCTGTGGATATCCGACGCACGCTGATGGACATTTCTAATTAAATCACTGCAGTGATGGCATACCTGCTCATATGTCAGGTTATGTGTGCCTATGTCATTTACCCAACAGACCAGGTCTTGCCACAGTGCAGCCCTCTCCTGCTGTTTCTGGCTGGTGCGGGAAAAGAGTACAGCGAAATCCTGCACCAGGCTCTGGTGTATCTCCTCCTCCTCTGCAGTGGAGTAGACAGGGTTCCGCTGGTGAACCATGGCCCTGAAAAGGAGAAGGAAAAAATGTCAGCAATATCTGTCAGCAAACTATAGCACACATAATACACATAATACTCGACTGTAGTGATATAACTTAACCACCATATATAGCATATGTCTGTCTATTGAGGAATACACATGTACATGACCAGATATCAGTGCTCATCCGACAACTGTGCAACAGTACCTGGCACATTCCATACAACAGACTAGTATACTGCAGCAGTCAACACACTGTTTCAGGTACAATACATGACCTCACAGTGGGGGTTTGTATCAAGGTACTGTATGGGGAACATTATCAGCCCATGCACTGCACACAATGCACGTTACATATTTCACTGGTAATGCACACTACTCTTACTTGCCATAACCCTACCTACACCACAGTGACATACAGGGTAACACAGCACAACATATGGCAATGTAGAATGTGTTGATCGCAATACCTCACACACCTGTCTCTGGCCTCACACCAAGGACACACACTACCATGACAGACAGACAGTCATGGTGAGCAATCACACCAGTACACAACATGCACCCAGTCACTAGCACACTCATTCTACCTCACATATTCCATTTGCAATGTGTTCATGGGTGTGCATTGTGTCCTAGGTAGGTAGTGTGCTTTTGGCCCTGGGCCTACAGCAGCATACTGTTATGCTACCCTGCCCCTTGTGACACATGTGTTATGATCGTACCTGCTCCTTACAAACAGTTAAACAGGGTGACTCATATGGCATATTACCTATCTGCATAACATTCAGCAGGGGTATGTCTGACATCTAGTCATGGGGAGCCTTGCTTCTTAATTCTGTGTGGTCTACTACAGGGTACGTCATATCTGTGCATAGGGTCCCGTACCTCCACCATGTGCTCTATGCTGCAGTGACAAGGATGACAGACATAGGTAATTTGTGTTGTGGATGTTGGAGGTGTTAACATGGTTGGTGTATAACTGTCATGGGTGTGACCGAACTATGTATATCCAGCAGTGGTAACCTCTATGTAGATAGTCTGTGTGCGCTCTGTGGTGTTTGAGTGCATTGACACAGTTACTTGCATATGTCTGTGTCCCTCTCCATATCTGTAGCTGTCATGGGAGGTACATACCATGTAGGACATTGTGGGGTGTGGAGGGGTACAGTGACCTACATGTCCATAGCTGACACACCATGTCCGCTGACACATTCCATGTACAGGTATTACAGGACTAGTGTGCCACTGTGTATATCAATGTGGAGCCTATTGTACACTTGTTGACCCTGTTCCCCCTGACACATGCAGTGGTGGGCAGGCATGTACATATGTGGTGGTTACTGGTGTCAGTGTTTTTGAATGGGGTATGGTACTCCAGTATCCACACTGGTGTTCACACCATGCCTGTGACACCAGGCACCTGTTGCAAGACATCTGCACACATGTGCCTCACACAGTCTATATATGTATATATATATATATATATATATATATATATATATATATATATATATATATATATATATATATATATATATATATATGTATATATATATTGATATATTTATATCTGTATATGGATATATATATCTGTTTGTATATATGTATATATAATATGTATATATAGATGTAGATATATACATATAGATGTGGGGAGAGAGGGGGAGAGAGTGAGAGAGAGAGACACAAGGTAAGTGTGAGTGTGAGGGGGTGGGACAGAGTGAGAGATAGTCATATACAGACATATCTGTTGTCAGTCAGATCTATCTGTATATGTATAAGTCTCTACAGATATCTATATATGTATGGGTGTATTACATATATCTGTACGTACATATTCTAGCAATCTCGATGTCTGTGCAGTAAGTGACAACCTGGTTCAAGGCTTCTGAGAGCACACCAGCGGTACCAGGCTATACCCCGTATCATGTGTTTTGGCCCCAGGACTCGGGACAAAACAAAAACCGAGGGGGTGTGTCCATATTCATGGAGGACACACACACCTCCAGGTTAGTGGCAACACATGAAGCATCACAGACCATCCAGGTGCAGATAACCATAGGCAAACCTGCTATACAACTGGTAGCATGTTACAGGCCACCCTCCCAATCTCAGGGACCACAGTCAGCCTTCTTGTAGACATTGGAGGATATGAATGTCCCACCACACACCATCATATTGGGATACTGCGACTACCCTAACATACACTGGGTGCATTATTCTACCCCAAACACCCTAGCCCAAAGGTTCCCGGAATTCACTATGTCAAATGCAATGGAACAGCTAGTCACCTCTCCCACAACAGGAGATAATATACTAGACCTGATCATCACAAACATGGGGACAATGTGCTACACACTGGAAGTATACCCCTCACTAGTCACATCTGACCACAGACTAATCCCCCTGGATATACATATCCCACCTCCCCCACAACACAAAAGACTACAGTGGGAAACCTCTCACATGCTGACTTTACACTTCTTATAACTGAGTTGGTATTCTTAATGCTCACTGGGCCAGTGTAATCCACTTCCCACAATGCAGACACCTTCACATATGCTTCTACAGACATCTCCAAGAATGCATGAGTCATGCAATCACAAATGAAACCATGACCCTCTCCACCAAGGGCAGGCGTCCTGTCTGATGGACCCCAGCATTGAACAAATTGTATAACAACAGAAGGTAGCTACTGCACGGCAGAGCATACTTCCATAGAGCTACGGCATCTCTGATCAGCAGTAGTAGAAAGATACATTTTGTCATACAAACATGCAAGGCCAACAATGAGAGGGACATCACTATGGTCACTACAGATAACCACAAGGCCTTCCTCTGCTATGTTACACACCTGGGTGGGAACCCTCAGTTGTGTTCACAGTTAGTTCACAGTGACATATGCTACACTGAACACACAGATAATGCCAACAGTCTGGCAGACAGGTTCAGTGCAGGTTTCTCCCCTCCCTCACCCACACATGTGGAATTACTTATCCCAGCTGACTGTAACCTCCCTGTCATCTCAGATGTCCAGCTGGGAACCACGCTCAGCGGAGCTGTAAACACAGCATCAATGGGACCCAACGGTATTGCAGGTTGCATGCTACGTGAACTGCAAGAGGAGCTACACATGCACATTACATGCTATTCAGCCATAGCCTTACTACAGCATATGTACCTGGACACTGGCATACAGCAACAGTAGTCACACTCCACACAGGAGGCACCTCTACAGACCCTGGTAACTACCGCCCCATAAGCTTAACCAGCCTGGTCTGCAACACTATGGAAAGGATCATTATGGTACCCATACACAGAGACATTGGGGACTTAGACACTTGATCCCACCTGGTTTGGCTTTGTAGAGAGCAGATCCTGCCTTATAAACCTGGTTGACCTTTTCAGATCAGTCACTAGAGCCATTGCTGAGGGCACAGCAGTCCATACAGCCTACCTGAACTTGCCTATGGCATTCGACACAATACCGCACTCTGCCATCATAGACATGATCAACAGCTGAAATATAAATCCATATGTCACATGATGGGTTGCAAACCGGCTAACGGATAGAAACCCTATAGTCAACCTCACTGGTGCCATGTCAGACTCAGAGCCAGTCACATGTGGTGTCCCACAGGGCTCTGTCCTGGGACTGCTCATGTTCGGCATATCATTCTCAGATGTGGAAGCAGACATGGGAGGGTAGTGGCTGACAATGTTCAAAGATGACTGCATACTAGGCGCCATAGGCGATACACCTGCTGACACATACATCCTACTGACAGGCCTCACGGACACCAACAACTGGTGCTGGAGTCATGGCCTGACACTGCATGCCATGTAATGTATACTCATACCCTTTTGGATGGACAAGGTACCTACATATTATCACACAGACAATAACCCACTGAGTACAGACAAAGTAATCTGAGACCTGGTGACACTGTTCAGTGCTGACCTCTCATTTGACACCCACATTGCCAAAGTGGTTGGATGGACTTCCTACCTTGCCCACCTTATCAAGAAGGGATTCACATCCACATCAAAAGGGGTCATTGTACCCCTATACTCCTCCCTTATCAGGCCCATGAATGTGTACTATGCCCCATTTGGTATGTACCTCACCTGGCACTTGCAACAGCTAGGGGACCCCATGAGTACATCACCAGGAGGATCAAGGGTCTGCAACAACTGTCATATGCTGCCAGACTAATGTAACTCATGCTCTATTCCATAGCATACTGCCTACGTAGGGGTGATCTGTGCCTGATGTAGTAGGCCATGTCCAATCTGGTAGTGATGGACATGTTCCACCTCATACAATACAAATCCATCAGAAGCACGACAGCTACAGATTTAAACCTCAGCACACATATGAATAGGACATACTGTAGGGACAGATCCATCACTAAGAGGCTTCCCATACTGTGGAACAGGATCCCAGTTCATGTTAGGCAGAGACCCTCACTGACACTCTTCATGTGCATTCTTGACAAGTGGATGGGAGATCATAGGTTTACAGCAGGGGTCTTCTCTGTGTCACTACTAGACAGAGGCACAGTAAACTAATGCTATTATGTAGGGGGTCTTCACTGTGTCACTACTATACAGAGGTGCAAGTTTCTAAATCTATTCTATACACTGTCTGCAGATAGCCTAGTACTAAACTATGACACTGTGAAACTATATATGTCTATGTATTTCTACATCCCTCTCTATCTATGTATACACATATGCATATTATATATATATATATATATATATATATATATATATATATATATATATATATATATATATATATATATATATATATATATATATATATATATACATATATATATATATATATATATATATATATATATATATATATACTCCTTTTTAGTTCCACATATGTATACACACAGTAACGTACTGCTGAACATCCATTACTGTATAACCTACTTGTACATTGTACTACCACCTACATTGCTATGTGCACATAGCTACCATCACATACATATGTATGTGGAGCCTTCAGTGACAGTTTCAGTATGTCCCCGGCCCTATGCACATCTTCATATACATAGATACAGACCAATAACACATCTGGAGGGTTCACAGTATGTAGAGTATTATAGTAGTACTTTACATTACCTGTGTTTGTTGCAGCTGTTTGTGTAGGCTTGCAGTTGCTTGGCCTGCTGTCAGCCTCTTTGCTTTGTTGTTTCAGGTTTTTATTTTTCTTTCTCTTTCTTTCTTTCTTTCTTTCTTTCTTTCTTTCTTTCTTTCTTTCTTTCTTTCTCTCTCTCTCTCTCTCCCTTTCTCTCTCTATCCCCAGTGGGTGCAATAATAGTATTGCATGTATGGACTGGGAGTACAGGATGCTTTTGTAGGTATCTGCACATGTCCATGTGATGGCCTCTGCACCAATTGTTAGCCAGCATTTACTAATTGCATGCAGCCTGTTGTGTAGTGATTGCAGTTCTCACTGTGATTACAGGACTGTGCTATAAAAAGGTCTGTTAGGTAGGCGTAGCCCTTTCAGATTATCAGGGTGGGGACCATGCTGGTTTGCTGTGGACACTGTTCTGTGAGTGTAAGGGTTGGTATGTCTCTCATATTTCAGGCTGTGTTGTAGACACTGCAATGCATGTTGTTCTGTAAGCTGAGTATTCCTTCCTCCAGTGTCCTGTTCTCCGTGTGTATGTAAACTGACACCTACGACTAGTAATACTGTGTATATGGGTGTGTGTGCTTTCCTGTGGGGATTGTGGTGTAACTGGTATATAGCAGTGGCTCTTGCAATCTGTTGCTATGGCTTCAATATTTGGCCTTTACATTCACTCGTTGTATGCCTGCTAGGTGTCTTTCCTGTAATGTGTTGCTATGGCTTTCCTATTTTCCATTTACATTCACAACTTGTAATGCTTGCTAAATCTGTTTGGCCAGCAATTCCCTATGTGTTTGCTGTGGTAGGGTGTTACTGCATGCAGTGTGGTCTGGCCATGATGTGGGCCTTGACACTTACAGGGGTATTTGATCATGCTGCTGAGCAGGCCTCAGATACTCTCCGGTGCATCTTTTATCAGCCTCAAGGAATGGTACATAGCAGTGGGTTATTCCAATGACATATTCTGATACTCTGCAGTTGTGACTGTGGGTTATTTCAAGCATATGTATTAGTACACCATTTGTGCCGTGCAGGTGGTGCATACCTTCAGTCAGTCATAGTTACCATTGCATGTGTAGTTACACCTTTCTGCCTACTGTTAGTACATTTGACAGGGTGTCAGTGGGGCACAGTTTACATTTGTTTTCACATCAGGGACATCCCTGTAACTCAGTCACAGTTGCTATGTCTGATCTCTTAACTATTCAACTATGGCAGTGTTTATCCTGCTCTGAGTATGTGTGTGGCTTGCCAGATGCTACTGTGACATTATTACCTAGTAGCTACCAACTAGCATGACTGTTTCTCAGCACACAGTACTATTTTACAAATCCACTAGATTTGACAGTAAATATACATGACATGCTTTGTGTACTAGACTTGCTATATTCCCTTTACATTAATTCCTACTATTTTATGATATATTTCTTTCAGCACAATGTTCTTGTATAGCAGTCATGGCTTAGTGGTAAGTCATGCAGACTAGTGTTTTCAAGGTCCTGGGTTCGAGACTGAGGGAGGTATTTTATTTTGCTGCTGAGTAAACTACAGGCCTTGTCATTCAGAGTGACTAAGGCACTTTTAAGCAGTTGTAAGTGTTTTAGCGCTGGTTTGCGCAGAGCTCATGCATGCGCACTGCCGCTTAGCTTCACACACACCCACTTACTACAGCTTAAAAGTGCTTACTGTCACGCACACCCGAGCTATTTTCTTTTAAAGAAAAGAAAATGGGGAGATAGGAAAGTGGTGAAAAAGGGGGCACAAAGAGGGTAGGACAGTAGGAAAACAAGCTTGGGTTTTGCAGGAGGGATGTAGGAAAGGCCCATAGCTGCCCATTTCTTCGTCAGCAACAGCTGTGCATATGTTTGTAATTTGGTGTGAAATTTGAAACCTTCCATCCCTGAGAGAGGTGTGAGGACAACAATAATATTTGTTGTACAGCCAATTGTAATTGCCAGTTTACATGTCCAGCAGACATGTGTGCAAAATGGGCAGCTATGTATGGGGCGTAATTTTTTTGTGGGTACAGAGTGCCCTTTTTTTTTTCAGGTGAGAGTGGTATGTCAGGTACGGGAAGTCGGTATAGCTGGGGAGGTAGGTAGGGGAGGTTAACAGACAAGACAAACAAGACGCATACAGGGATGGTGTATGACACGTGGGGGGTTTACACAATTGACGGGGATGGATGTTTGGATATCTCGAGCCCATGAGCCCACAGATGGCAACAGTGGAACTGAGATCCCCACCCATGGGCAGTTGCCACTGTACCTTCACTGCCCAGGATGGGCTGTGCTGGGGGCTGTGTAGGCTGGGCAGCAGGCACGCCCGTGAGTTGTGCCACCCATGCTTCAAGCTGGTGTAGGGACCCAAGCACAGCGTGCCAGATCTCCCTACGCACCACAGTCCGGACACTACGGAAGGTGAGTGGATGTTCTCCTCTGGCCACGCTTGCAGAGGGGGGACGAGCCCCATCCCCTGCAGCACTTCCACCCGCAGGTTGCACAGGGCCACCGGAGGAGGGTCCGGCCTGGGCACTACTGCCAGGTGCACTCACCAGCTGAGGTGGGAGAGGTGGGTCCGCTGGAACCCGCCTTCCCTGTAGTCCTATGTTTTGCATTATGTTATGACAGTTTTGGTTAGTAACGTACAATACCAATCACAATTATATGTAACGGCATGCATTAGTATTCCCATTAACCAAACACCCATAAATTCAAGCCATTGAACAGCAAGCATAACACATGCATAATTTGTACAGCAATACACAATCCAACAACATGCAGGGTTGATTGATGGCAACAGGCCATCAGGTTTGGATGTATGAACAGGGAACATGCATCAACATACATGCAAATATGTAAGAACCAACAGGACAAATGTCCAGGGGTGTTAATTGTGAATGTGCATACCCATTTCACGTGGAATGGATTATTTGTGGTTATAGGGTAGGGTGAAGAAATATTTAATTAACTTCAAATACCTATACATATGCTGTACATTTCTACTAGCTGCAGATATATACACACTACAGGTCTGACTACAGTTTCCTGTGTGATAACTACTTCAGGTTGGTGATAGGAATGTTACTGCTACATCAATATACATTTCATATTTATTCATACACATTCATATCTGGCTCTGTTCAGCTACATCATCCTGCTACATTTGCTTTATATGGCTATAGACAACTGTGGATGTTTGGTATTTCGGACAACCATACTATCTGCATATTGCAAACTGAGAGCAACATATCCAGATTTTGGGACACACATTCCAGCTTCAGTACTTTTTTCAACACATGTTGCTGTTTGGTTCTGCCTGTCACATTCATTTCATTCTGTACTGACTGCAGTATACTTTATTCAGGAGTTATTACTACTTTATTGGTGGATTCATACCTCTTTCTCACACTCTCTCACTTGTTTTATTTTTACAATTCAGGATGGTACTTAATTCTAGGCTTTATTGACATGTTTTACCTTTAGTTATAACAATCCTTTCCAACAGTCTCACTTATGTCATGCTTCAGAATTTCAACAGGGATATATTTCACACGTGTTTTACTCAGCTTCTGCAGCTGTACTTTTCAGCCTGCTGCAGGTTATGTACTGTTATATTACAGGTGGGACATCTTTATTTCAGACTTGTTTCATTTTTATGTTTGGATTACAGGCTGCATCACACTTTTGTAATCAAGCAATACTTGCAAACTCTCTTACACTGTTACTTGCACATTATATTATTAGTGACTACACTGCACTCTTTTGCTAACTGTCATGCTTATATATTTTTTTACAGTTACAGGGAGAGAATTACTGACCTGCCTGGTGGCGCAACCACACCAGCCTATCGGCATAGGCTTGACGGTTCGCAGAACGGACACCTGCAGCTGCAATATAAATGAAGTAATATTGGAAAACACATCTCCATAATATCAGCTAGGTTAGTTTCTTGCATAAATAATTACATGTAACTTACTCAGTAGTGGGGCATTGGGCATTTGCTGGGCCTCCTGGATCCAACTGTTCAGTTGGTCCTGCTTCTGTCTCTTCAGGTCCTCATGGTGGTGACGGACCTGTTCACCAGTCCTTGGTATTCCTGTGGCACTGGTGAGATCATGAGCCAACCGGTCCCACGCCTTAGCCCTATATGCTCCCCACAGGACCTGGCCCTGCATGAGTTGGGCCTCATGATCATGGACGAGGAGCCAAACCATATATTTGGACTCCTCAATGCCCCACCTCTGTGCTCAGAAGCAACTACCCTTTCCTACACCTGACATCCTGGCTGCAAGTCGGTTCCACAATTAATTATGCTGTGTATTCCCGCCTATGGGGCTTATATAAGCCATTTTTCCCACACTTATCTGTGATTGGCCATTTTGGAATTGTATAAGCTTCACAAAACCTGCTTTGTCATGCTCCTCTTTCTATTCATTCCTATATATATATATGCTATTACTGCATTTGTAAGTGCATCTGTCATGGCTTAGTGGTTCAGTACTTTGATTATGGTGCATGGTGTCCTGGGTTCGAACCTGGACATTGCTTTTTATATTTTATGATTGTCTACACAGGCTAGGAGGTGTCTCTGTGTAAAGGCAGTTTTGATACAGCTTGCTCAACGTTGCCCTCCGGTTAGCTTGTTGATGCGGTGTGCAGCTCCGCGCAAACGGGTTACGCTGGCTTACGCACTGTTTGGCTGTCAGCATGCATATTACTCTCAGCTCAGCTACGGGCACACAGTTTCAGCATGTTAAAATGCTGCTCAACCCCGGGCACTCATTTTACACCTGTTAAACCACTGCTCACCTATGGGCACTCATTTTACACCTGTTAAACCACTGCTCACCTACTGGCACTCATTGTACACCTGTTAAAACACTGCTCACCTACGGGCACTCATTTTACACCTGTTACAACACTGCTCACCTACAGGCAGATATCCTCAACTTGTTAGACTGTAGCTCACCTATAGGCACATCTGACATTTTTTTTTTTATTATCTCACATTTCTTCAAAATACATGGCCCATTTCATTACATTTTACATCAAATATAATTTTATATATGTACATATATGTCAGGGACTTGTTTCGTGCTAATTTCACTAAAAATAAATATTGATGTTGTGGGGGCTCAAACCATGACTGCCTCCTCTTCAGCCAACATCTCTACCACTACGCTATTGCTTCTTTTCTTACTTTGCATATTTATTTCTTATATGCTTTTCCACTGACTGCTAACTGTGGCTAAATGCCGGGCACGCCCGCGCAAACGAGCGCACTCACGGGCAAACATCTTTACAACTTATAAAAAAATATATAAGATGTTAATTTATACATTTTATGTTCATAGTCTGTGGGAGCATGTGTTGTGTTGTGTTTATTCACATTTACACGGACTCTGTCGTGGGGGTTTACTTTCGCGACTTTTGCTCTTCTGGGGGCGTGTCCGTTTGCAGGGCTCGCCCTACGGGCACGCCCCCTACTGTCTTACATGGACCGTGTTAGCCTTAGGTGTGATTCAGCATGCCCTCATGCATATGCATGACAATCTGTTGTCACACCGTTTAACTGCAGCCTCCATGTAAGCCTTGTAACTCTTACACGGAGGCTTCGTGAATCCTGCCCAATGTGTAAATAGATGTTTTTATTTTATCAGTGAAACCACATTATCTAAGGTTGACAAAATAAGGTTGCATTGTAAAGTAATAAGCATGCTTCAGTACTGCACTCCTGAGTAGGATGTTACTACTAAGAGATGTCAAGCCGAGGCTACATCTTTCTGACTTGGTGGTGCTCAGGTGGATGAAAAAGGTCCCATGGTGCTTAGCAAAAGGAGTATGGGTAAGTTAAAATATATTTCCTAAACAAAATGTATTTTGTGAAAGCATCAGATATTTATATTATGTAGAAAGACATTGCATTTGTACAGATATATGCAGTATATACACAATAAGAATCTTTAACCTTCCCAGCCTTTGTCCCATAATCAAAAGCATACTTTCTCCAAAGCATCATAATTGTTCCATGTTTTGCTTCCTGACTCTGTGGGATACAGAGAGGCAGTCAGGGGACTGTGAGCAAAGTGACCTGAGTTCAGGTGGTCTTCAGACAGAGAGAGAACACAGTAAAAAAGCATGACTGGGTTCTGTTTCCTGTGGGTGGGGAGAGTCTTTCAGTGTAAGCGGCATAACGAGTTAGGGAGATTTCTTTGATGGAGAAAGAGGAAACTGCTACTCATGCTGTAGAGGGAGGAGCAAGTTGGCCTTTTAGAGCATAACCCTTTGCAGAACTGAGAGGATAGCCTCCATAGTCACCCCCTATGACATTGTATATTTGATCCTAGACAGAGCAATCATGATAGTGTGTGTGTGTGTCGCTCCCTGACATATTACAGAGTTTATGCAAGGAATAGGGTACAAAAATCTCCATATCACTACTGATGGCAGTCTGAAGAATGGCCCTGCCAGGTTGTTCTTTAAGCCCATGATGTGAATGAAAGAGATGATTTACAAGGAAGGGCTAAGATAAGCAAATAAATAAATACATAATTTAATGATAAAAATAATAATAACTGCTCCATTTTTAACATTACTTTCTCACTCCCCCCATCCATCACATATAATTGGTGACAATATTTATTTATTTACGTATTTATTTTTTCATTTATACATTAATTGATTCTATTATTCATTTTTATATGTTAGCTGAGATTATCTGACTGAGTAACAATAATCCCTTTTCAGCCATGGCCTGGAGAGAAAAGCTCCAGAATACAAATATAATATACAAAAGAAAAAATATCTGAAGATAAATTGTTTCAGAATATCATCAATCACTTTTGTTTACAGCCTGGTACAGTCATTTTTACAGTTGATTATGATAGATATAACATATTTTTTTAAATATCTGCAAACACACACACACACACACACACACACACACACACACACATACACACACACACACACACACACACACACACACACACACACACACACACACACACACACACACACACACACACACACACACACACACACACACACACACACACACACACATCTCTCTTTCTCTCTCTCTCTCTCTATATATATATATATATATATATATATATATATATATATATATATAGCTGTGTAGAGAGAAAGAGAGATGCACATACATATCATGATTGCTCTATCTAGGATCAAATATACAAAATGCTAAATCACAAAACACTGAATGACCTCACCAACAACACAAAGTGTGAAAAAGTTACCAAAATGATAGCATTTATTGCAAGGATCATGTACCTCCAAACCCCTTACAGTACTTTAACTTTATACATACCAAACATGAGATTGCAAAAATGTGGGAGTAAGGAAAACTCCTTAAGCTCTGCTGCCAGACATTCTAGCATAAACAGCAAAACAACATTTGATAAAACAGGAATTGGCTGGGATATTCAACAATTCCTGTTCTGACAAAAAAAGCAGCTCATCAAAATGATCACAATAACCCATTTATTTATGTGGATGTGAAGTAGGCATTGATATAGACACAGACATATACGCACACACACGCACATTTACAGTAATATATATAGATACTGTCAGATATGAATGTTTTGTATGTTAGTGCTAGAGAACCCAAAACATAGCAATATCAAATCTAATCCTCCTCTGCTCATCCCATTGCTAAAGCTACAACCGATGCCTCTGACTTCTACTCCCACTTAAAGAATAGTATTGATAAGGCTATCCCTATCCATAACAAATATAATGAGAAATGTAAAAACAAGCTCCTCATGGTGGAATACCTATATTAATACATCACACATTCAGATATAAAATTGTTTAATGCTTACAAGAGGGATCGTCTATACACCTTAAGAGCACAATTAAGCAAACTAGTAAAGAGCTTAAGGGAACGAGGTCTCTATCATTTTGTCGAAGTGATTAACTGTCAAAAACCTATTCATTGAACTTAACCCATGGAATGCTTATTCTGTCAAACATTCATTTAAGCAAATGTCTTCCTGGGGAAATAAACAGTCAGCCAACCTAGTGACCGTCACAAAAAAACACATTATTTAAAACCCACCCATGTGGGGGCTGTGCCACCTATACCCCTTAACTAAATATACCAGCTCCAAGATTGCACTACAGTGGGGGAGGGGCAAATCCCAATGATGGCCAACAAGTTTTTTCCCCTCAGTAGAAATTTGCTTAAATGAATGGTCGACAGAGTTAGCTTTCGATGAATTAAGTTTGGTCAATAGGTGTTCGACGGTTATTTGTTTCAACAAAATGATATGTACTCAAGGGAGCCAAAAGGAAGTTGATAGCTGAATACAAGCATAAAATAGTCAATAAAACCACAAGTACCTACATAATTTATTTTATTATGTCTGGAAGTTAAGAACTAATACCTAGCAATGTTCAGAGCTAGTACACACAATAATGCGGATTCTGACTCAAAGGAAATAGATGATTCCCCCAGATTTAATAAATTCAATGTAGGCATAGTGTAGAGCCTATACATAAGTTACCATGTCCGTTTACGTGGTTCCATCTCAGTAGCACACCATGCATATTAACGATGGTACATTGCTGAGGAAGATTAGTAGAACAGAGTTAAATAATAAGTGTAGGGAGTGTGTAACTGTGTCCACAGTTGAGTAACATACTCCCTGCACTGCCCAATTCCATGATAGCAATGTATTTAATTTTTATTTATTTATTTTTTTAAGTTTGCATGATGTGCAGCAATTGATATGTGTCAGACATCTAAAAATAGAACTCAGATGCATTTAATTTGTGATTCAAAGGTCAAGTTTAAGTATTGCTTAGTGGGTTTGCATGGTGCGGCATGATGCTTAGCAGTGATTAAATGTGTCTCAGAGGTATATGTAAAAGTAGAGCAGCATTCCACATATCCATATAGCCAAATGGATAGAGTTATGGCCTCATATGCAGTAGGTGCAGGGTATGAATACATGGATGGAAAATTAAGCAATTATTTTTACAATATAAATTATGCCAATTATTTTTAAATCATGATCTGCTGCACTCAGCTAAGCTCTTCCAAGCTTTACTAAGCCATGATAAGCACTGCTTAAATAATCTCTGTTTAGGCACTGGTTGGAAGTGCTTGGCACTGCTTGGCTGTGCTTAGCTGGTTTGCGCAAACTGCTGCTAAGCATTGCCAGTTTAAACACTGCTCAGTTGAACTGAGCTGGTTTGCATGGTACTAAGCAATATGCTGCATTTTTAAAAATTGCCCAATGGCACATAAAGACATGAAAAAGGGATATATTAAGCTCAATAGGGATACAGCATAAGCCATTAGCGTTCTGTCTCAGAATGATACAATGGCAGGCATTGGAGAGGGTTCTCGCTTTCAAGCATAGCAGTGGGGCATTGAGGATTCCAGTGTCATGGATAGACTTCTTGTTAAAAAACATGAAGACCGGCTTATGCAGGGAGGTTACTGGGGCTTAGAGTACAAAGTGGAGGCCTGGGACTAGCTGGCAAGGGGCCTCACTAGTGCAACTGGTATTCCCCACATAGAGGAGCAGTGCCGTCACCACCATGATGACCTGAAAAGAAGAAACGGGACTCTATTGGATGCCTGAGTCCAGCAGTTCCGGGTGGGCAATGTTCCACATGTGTGTAAGTATGTTTAGCTGTGCTTCACTAATATTTAATCTTGGATATCTGCTAAACTGGTATGCATAATGGTGTGCTTCTCTCCCAACAGCTGTATAGGTAAAAGCTCACAACGTTGAGGTGCAAACAGGCTCCTGGCTAGGTTACACTATGAGTGTGGTGAGTACAGCTGTATTATGCTATGTATAGTCAAATAAGACAGAAAGAGCCATTTATGTACAAAACATTTGTAGTGCAATAACTGTGGAATTACAGCTGCATAATGCCAGCTGTTATGCAAGAAAAACTTGAAATTATTCCAGTAAATGTGTGAATGTATCTGAAATAAACTGTTGTGCAATACCTGTGGATTTAGAGCTGATATTTCAACCCAGTAACAATACATTGTGTACATCTGCATTTTATTTAGTAATGTATAGGTTACCTACTATCTCTGTCATGACTGCATTGCATGCATGTTTGTTCGAATTTCACTGCAGTGTGCTATAACACTGTAGTACTAGAACCAGGTCATGTTTTCTTTCCAGGTGAGCTCTAGGTAAATATCAGTCAGTCAAGTTTCAGAAGTAACTCAGTAGTTCAGGTAGTTAAATGCTGTGTATAAAGTACATTTTGCCACACACAGACCAGGGTTTGAATCCAGTGCTATGTATTAATAAATATTACTGAATTAGATATGTTATGATGAAAGATATTCTCTACACAGGGACTACTAGTAAATGGGTGAGATAGTTCATATTATGTGTAAGTAATTGCTTGTACACATGTCACAGACTGTTAAAATCATTACCACCAATGTACTATTAATGCAAAAAATAAAGGAACTATGTGAAATAATAATAAAATATATTAACATAAAATAAATAAAATGTGTTAATTTTGGAATGGGTGTATGCTGGAGTGTCCTGTAAAGATTCCTGCAGTCAATTAATACATTATATCCACAGGAACTGCAGTTAAATGGGTCAGATAGCTCATATTATGTGTAAATAATTGTTTTTTCAGATGTTACAGACTGTTAAAATCATTGTCACCAATGTGCTATTAATGCATAAAATAAAGGAAATATGTGAAATGATATTAAAATATATTAACATAAAAGAAATACAATGTGTTAATCTTGGTATGGCTGTATACCTGAGTGTCTTGTAAAGGTTGCTGCAATCAATTAATACATGTGACTCACATGTCCCCTGCAGTAATGGGGTTCTATCCCCATGCCTGACAAGCAAGGCATGATAGTTGTGTACTATCTTTACTGTACACATGCATGTCTCTCAAGTGTTACACTGTCACAGAATGTAATTACTGTTGCATAATCCTTTTGCCACAGATGTATCATCAACATGGTTATATGTCAATAGCAAAGAAACAGTACTTCAGCCCACAGTAAGCCATGTTAGTTATATAGGTCCACGTGATGTGCAAGTCTTCTTTGTAGTCATGTACCTGCAGGTGTTACTGCTTGGCCCATAGTATCCCACGCAGATAGCTTGAGAGGTATGTACGTACTACAGCAGCTATAGGGCACATTGACACATAAAGAAAGGACAGATCTGTAGAGTGGATAGCATTACTGTTGTCAACTATATAGCCCATGATGGCATTAATGGACTGTATTTCTCTCTCACCCCACCCCTTATCTTCATAAATTTAATATTGTTATATATTGGTTATGGTTTGCTATGAACATATGTTCCATAAACTTTTGTTTGGGGCATGTGTTTTATTAATGTTATGTATTACTATGGTTGCATATTAACATATCTTGTTGAATTACCTATTCTGCTGGCCTTATGCTGTAACTGCTACTGGCATGCTGTTAATATATAGACTGTTCTGTTATTTATTGTTGTGTTTCACATAATATGAATTGAGCTGTAATGGGGTTATTTCCAATGTTCTGGCATGCTGTTATTACTAGCAATGGTTTTATTAATAACTCATCTACATGTATTGGTTTCCCTGCATAACCACAACACATCAGGGTGGGCCAGTTCCTGGTGATCCGCCTACACTACCACAGCTGGCCACAGCACCACAAGCTGTTAGTGCCCCCCTCCACTGTCCCTTCCGCCCTCTACTGTCCCTGCACCACCTTTGGTTGCAACTGCCTCAGGGGATGGGGCCATCTCTGCCAGGAGCAGAGGCATAGAGCAGGACGTCACCCAGGATCAGCTACTGGCCATGGTTTACAGGATTGTTCATAGGAGCTATGAACATCCCCTGCACCGAATTGAGGGTAGACTGGACAGACTGGTGTGGCCTGCTGGCCCTGGCACCCAGTCTCCAGCACAGCTACCTTTAGGGCAGTGAAGTAGCAGTGCTGGCTGCACATGGATTGGGATCTCAGTCATGCTGCTGCCATCTGTAGGCACATGCACCTCATATTCTAAAACATCCTCCCCATTTAAGGTATTTGATTTGACCTCCTCATGTGTCACACACTGCCCCTGTCAGCTGTCTTGTCTGTCTCTTCCATCTGAAAATGCAACCTCTCCTACCCAACTTACCTCCCCACATGTATTTACATCCCTCCCCAACATTCCACTCTCTCCTTAAAAAAAAAGTGGACACCTGTCTCACAAAATAAATATCTCCCCATACATAGCTCTCCATTTCACACATGTGTCCATGGACACAACTAATTATGAAATTAATTAACACATTTGTGTTATCCTCACCCCTCTTTCTGGGGTTTGAGGCTACAAATTCATGTAGAAATTCTGTAAAACCTGCACAACTGTTGCTGTACTAGAAACGGAAAGCTATTGTCTTTTCCTACACCCTTTCTTCACAACCCTACCTGCCTTTCAATATGTCTTCCCCCTGCTTGCCCCCATTTCACCACTGTCCTATTACCCCCTTTTTCTTTTTTTTTAATAATTTTGAGCATGGGTTGACACACAGCTAAGTGGCATGCCGTGATGCAGCATGTCACGCAAACCCACTTAGTGCTTAAAAGTGCCTTAACGGTCTTATGTGTTTCTCAAAGTGTTAGGCAGATCAGCAAAATAATCACCCCTGCCACATCGCAAACCCAGGCCCCTGTCAACTACAGTATAGTGCATTAGCTCACTAGGCCACTCAGCTCTGAGTTAAAGCAGCTGTTTCCAGCAAAATATACTGATTCCACTGACAGACTGCAGGTACATATAATGGGAAAAATGGGTGTATACCTGGGACTGTAATGCAAATACTACACCAGTACACAGCCAGATAAATAATAATGGATGTATGTGAGGCCTGGAATAGCAGGCATACCTGTCAACTGTATAGATTGTTGCAGAATGTAAGAAGTTTTGCCCCCTATTTTTGGCCTGATTTTCATAAAATCGTATTTGTCTGGCAAAGTACTGGCAAGTCATCAAATACTGTGGTTAGAACAACATAACAGGCATTTGAGTTTCACACTTCATAGCCATCAGAAAACACATGCTAATGCAAAACCTGTTATTCTATCAACATTCCATGTTTGTAAGTGCAATATGTAAAGATTGTCCCCATTTTTAGGCCTTTGTCCCACTTTTATTTATGGCTTTGTCCAGATTTCTTGCTCTAAGGGGTTGAGAGATATGATAGCAGGTAATTGTTCCCTTATATCAGCAACATCTTTAAACACACCTGCTAAGGCAGCAATGGCAAAGTGCATGTGTACAACTGGGACCCTGCTGCACAACTGTGTTTGAAAGCCATGAACATAATGATGGATGCAGACATGTGTCACAGACTGTATGTATGCATATATATCTTGCAAATACAGCTGCTGCAGCACTGGTTCAGTAGCTCAGCCTGTTAAATGCCTTTAATAGAGCATATTTTGCCACCCACAGTCCTGGGTTCGAATCCAGTGTGTTGCACATCAATTGGATTCTTGTGAACCCAGCAAGTAATGACTGAGTCATGCAATTTTAACACACACAGGTTGCTGCTACTGCATTAACTGCTACACATGTTTGCAAGTCAAAGGCCTCTAGGTAGGGACACACTGTGCATATTTCAATAGCCAAACTCTATGCCACCTACTACTCTGTGATTGGCACTGTTACATAACCAATGTACCTTATGCACATGCCTTTATTGGACTGTAAAGGGTACCCTTATCCCTCTTCTGCTGTGACAACACTGCTGCCTCAGTTATACGGTCAGCTTGCTGTCCTCCAAAGAGGTCACACTCCCCCTTATGTGTGCTAGTTAAGCTAGCTGCTACAGACCTACCATACTTCACAACTCCCTAGAACAGGGGATCCAGACACAATCATACATAAGGGGTGGGGCATAGGTACAGCAACAGGGACATGTTTCAAAGTTTGCCCGTACAAAGCTAGTGAGCTGATAGAATAACATCTACTGCATCAACATGCATAGTCTGATGGATATGATGTCTCACATTCATGTCTCCCTCTCCATACTGACCTTAACCCACAATGTTTAGCACTGAACTGCCAGATAATCACAATGTCATGGGATAATGGCCAAACATATCAAGCAAAATTGTGGACATACCTCAGAAATCTCAACAGCAGACAGTATTTGTACCTACCCTCTGTGATGCTGTAGTCTCCAGATCTCACTAATGTCCATCTCAAAGTCTAAGAAAGGGGCCAAGGCCTATATAAAGGCCTTAAATATTGTACTGTGGTGCCATGTCATTGACTAATGAAAGTGCAACCCAGCTGTTTTGGATGCAGTTAGCAAGTCTGAGGCATAGATTGGTGCACAGTCAATGACCTATTATCAAGCAGTACCTACAAAAGGCAATCAACTGCCTATGGGGAACAGATCTGTATGTTGTTTTGCTCACACAGACAACATATTTGCAAGCTATTTTCTGAGGAACTCTTCTGAAAAGGATTACTAGACTCTACCAGGTATATAATAGATGTACCCATGTAATGGCTGCAGATGGTAGTATGGAGGCATGGGAAATAGGGATTGCAACAGTAGGCCTGTCATACATCTATGGTATTGACATGTTGGTGATAGTCTGCTGTCCAACAGCTACAGACATGCCTCACAACTGTCCCTGCCTTGAGTCAAATCCTAGCTCTGCCTCTGTTACTCCCTCCTACAATGGTTGGCTGTTGTAGGAAAGCTAATGGACTTTGTGTTAGAGATAGTGACACTATATACGGGTGTACACTTCTGTAACATCAAATGATTTACTGTCATTCACAACCTCTCAGTCTGTCAATGCCACACATAAATAGAGCTGGCATTCTACAGGTGCCTAACTCTCCCTGATGTTTACTGGCTAAGTCACTGTTTTGTTGACATTTGTCCCTCTTTGGTTGAGAGCCATGGCTAACATACCTGTCAACCCCCTACAGCAGGAATTCAGTCATAGCCTTAAGTAATGGGGGGGGCACAGGTCCAACCTCAATGAAAGGGGATACATATTGGTCATACAATACAAAACTATGAATACACTAACAGATATTTCTGTAGCATACATTGTTTTCTGAGGGGTTTGGCATGTGACAGCCAGATTCCCTAGTGTCAGTCAACAAGCATCAGTGAATGGGCAACCATTTGTCAGACATCCACATGTTTGTGCCAAAAGGAACCCATTCATGAGGCACACATTCATAGTCCACAAGCATCTCTGTAGTTGGGAGGTTGGATGTTGGGTCTATATTAGAAGGCTGACTCTTTAGGTGATCGAACACCTAAACATCAATCTTCTAATATTGAACCACACAATGTAGAACGTCCCAGGGAAACATGTCCCTCGGCCACAACACAAAAAACATTACTTTACATCTAAATTAAGTGGGGGGCTTCACCCCCCACATCCCCCGATGTGGGGGCTGTACCCCCCCACACCCACCCTAACTAAATACACAAACTCTGAGATTGCTCAACAGTAGGGAAATAGAAAACCCTGGTGAATGTCCAATAGAAATCTTTCCCTGCGTTAAATCAGCCATTCGCCATGTTTTGCGTTTGATATTAGAAGATCAATGTTTAGGTATTCGATCACCTAAACATTCAGTCTTCTAATATAGACCCAGGATGCCTAGAGGGAACATATACTACAGTGGGTTTGCATTGCTCTCTGTCATTGTGGCACACTTCTGTTGCTGGACTGTCCCCATATAGTTGTTTTAATATCACATAGCTATTTGTCCAACAGTGGCTGTATGACATATTAGTTGGAGCTTGCCCGTAGGGGACACACCACAGTAGACTGCAGTGATGGGTGTAGAGACATACAGCAGAATCTATCATGGCACACAGGGACATACCTAGTATTGCTACTATCCTGGTGACAGCCACATATGTAGTGTGTTAATACACTGTGGTGTATGATGTGTGAGGGATCGGTGGATAATGCAGGCCTTATTGGTTGTGCAGAGCCTGTACACAGTGGATGTCCACATATCTGTTCCTGTAATGTGTCCCCCTCTTGTTGTCTTTCATGAACAATGTATCACAGAAGGCATCTGCCATTCACAGCTGCTGAGAATGTTGTTATACTGGATGGCCTCAGACTGCATCATCACATTCTTCTTTCAAGGAGTTGACAAAATTCTGACCAGAGTGCAGCACTGTGGGGTGACCTTGTCAGGGTGGTTAATCAAAGCGGAGATCAGGACAGGACCTATGAGCAGGTCTGACACAGGGCCACAGATATGCTCAATGCCGCACATCAAAGGGCAGATGCTGTGGCTAGGGATTGTGCTGCCACCGATGGAGGGCCTGCAACAGAACAACCACTCACAGCCACAGAGGAAGTCCTGGCAAACCTAGAATCAACCACCAGCTCCCATACATCCATCATCCCATGCATCTTGGAGGTGGGTGCCACAACATCCACATCAGAGAAGCGTCCAGGTAAGCTTACTTTGTTTATCAGTGTAATACTGTATCAGTCATTGTGGCAGGCACTGCATACTAGTACATGGGTGACAGATCTATTTGCATTTGGGGAGTTGCTTTAATGCACAGTTGTGCACATATACTCAGAATATCAGCAATGTAGGCAGTATTGCATTAGGTACTGTACAGTGGATATATGCACATATTTCCATCTAACAGTGCAACATTTGGTGAGTGTGATACCATTGTTTTATGGCTTATATATACCACATGGATGTTAAGGACTGCTGTTTAGCCTAAGGCACAACTGTTATGCTTAGTCAGAGTGGAATAGCTGTATGTTCCATAACGCAGTTGACTACAGTGCATACAATGGATAATTACAGCTGTGTATTTGTACAAACACTAACATATTTGCAGTCATAGTCAAGAAGAAGTATGCAGGCTACTATACAGGAGGCAATGACTCCAGGATGCCTGTTCCCTCACTATAGGAAGATGGTACATACCTGTGGCAGTGCTACTACAGTAGGCATATCATTCACAGGATAGGTGTACTGGGTATTATGTGCAGTTCTATCACATACACTGTCATATTATGTACCCTATGGGTGTAGTGTACTGGCAACATGCTCCTCATCTGTATGAGTCCGTGTGGATTACCATACATAATAGCTCAGGTAATAATGTACTGATTTTGTCTTTCTCCTCACAGGTGAATATGGGGGCTGGAGTTTATATCCCTCTCAACCTGATGTCAGTGTCCCATCCGGCTCTGATGATGATGGTGACCATAGTGAGGCACAGGTGGGGTTGTCAGGGGCTGAATCTGTTCCAGAGGTTGACATCCCTCTTCTGCCCCCATTGTCCCTGCACACAGTTAGTATGCCCACACATACCCAGTCCCCAGAAGCCACAGATATTGGACAGTCACATGGTGTCGATTATGAACAGGACAGTGTGACAACTATGACATCAGTGAGTGTAGACATTGGCCATAGCCAGACAGCTGGTGAGGTCTCACACACATGGATTGACAGGGGCACTCAAAGGGGGACTGCTGTCAATCCACCTCCTGTCACAGGTGTCACATCACAGGTCACTCACTGCATGTTTTGGACCATCATGGAGGTACAGGCACGTACCGAACTTAACACCAGATGGATACTCAGGGTCATGTCTGACATCCATGACTGCCTCCACTGCATTGGTGAAGCCATGGATCGCTTCACTGATGTAGTGGATGGACAGTGGGTTGGGATAGTGTCTATCTTTGCCCACACATTGTGCTGGAGCATCTGGTTGGGGCATGGACATAGGTCAGCAACACCATCTGCTGAGACATCACATGTCCATGCACACTCACACCCCCATAGTGGCAGTACCTCTATCGCTACATAATATGGGTATTAAAACAATTTATTTTAAATATTTTGTCATTACTTTTTTGGATGCACAGGACATAGTTTTGCACATATCTGTGTCTGCTTTGCTATGTATGACCTTGTAACAGGGCTTTTACAGTCCCTGTTCACTTAATTTCATATACATGGAAATTTTCCATGTGCACTTCTGACACTAACACAGGATCTGCACGACTGCCTGTCTGCTTGCTGTATCACTCTACACCCTCATTTGCATTCAATTCACCTGCTTATGAGGTGATTTGCATGCCAGAAACACTTCTGTGTTGGCATGCTTGTGCACGCCCCTGAGCTCTGCTTACTGGATTGCACGGCTGCTTACTTCCGTGTAAGCTCTGCGCCACTATGCCTACAGGGAAAATTAATTTGTGCAGGCATTATTGAATTCCCTCAAGTATCTTTTCCTCTAAGTATTTATAGTCCACAGTTAGGCATTTTCATAGTGATAATCCACAAAGAGAATCGCTATGTGGATATGTAAATCACTGCCTTTCAGGATGATTATGAAAATATGGAGGTGTTTTGTTAAACATGCCTCACTATCACAAAAGCCTAATATTCTTAAGACATATGTGATACAGGACAGCTAATACATAGATAAGGGGCATTACTCATTAACGTGTCAGTGGGATTCATAGAAATTAATCTATAATGAGCTGATTTGCATACTAAATGTGTAAATGGCATTAAACTTACTCCAGTAAGCAGCAATTTACCATGAAAATATGGAATTTCAAGGTGAAGGGAATAAAGAAATATGTACTGCTTATATTTTAAAAGGATATACAATTACTGAGTTTGCTTAAAGAATGCTGAAGTGATCTTTGGGCAAATAATTTACTTTGTATCAGTTTTGTGCTTGTGCATACTTGGTGAGACTACTGAAGGGGTTGATGGTGGAAGTAATTTACGTGTGAAGGAATGCTGCATTTTGGTATTAATGAAGTGCTTGTGCATATATGGTCAGACTGTTGAAGTGATCTCTGGGCAATATAATTTGCTTTGTGTTATTTTGTGTCATTTTCATGCTTGCACATACTTAGACAAACTTCTGAAGGGGTTGCTTAGGGAAATAATTCATTTGTGTGTCAAGGAAATGCATGTGCATACTAAGACAAACTACTGAAGTGATGGCTGGGAGCAAGTTCATGGACTGCAAGTTCATGGACTGCAACTCAGATTTCAAAGGTGAAGAATCACTTTCAACAACAGATGTGCATACCATGTACTATGAATCGCAAGACCACCTCATTAGCATATGCCACCCCACAAAATTTCTTATTTGCATCTCATTATACTTATGGCATATCACATTTGTGTAAATGACCTCTAAGAATCTTGCCTTTACTACGCTCATTCATAAACAATAGGGATACCACTATCACATTTGCACAAATGACTGTGAATACAGGCCTAAATATTAACTAAATTAATGCAGTTTCTAAAGACAAATCTCTCTCCCAGGTTAGCACAGTGTGTAAACACTGTGAGGTTTACAAAAACTGTAATTTTATAAGAATGTAAGTGGATAAATATAGAATGTGCCCCTTGTAGCACTTTTCTAATGCTTGCTAATCCTAACTCTTAACACTGCAGCTGCTCCTAAATCTAACCATGCACCATACCTTAGGAAAATCTGTTCTGTAAAATTACCACTAAAGAAGACACACACACACACACACACACACACACACACACACACACACACACACACACACACATGTACAATGCTAAATCTATTCTTTTACTTAGCCCTTACTGTATCCCTAAACCACATGCACTTGTACAAATGCTCCAACTTCCTAATTCCAAAACCATCTGTATATCCATAAGTTTCAGCATTAGAATTCTCAGTTCCATAATTACCATGCACGCATGTGATATTCTCTTTATCTGATATTTTAAAAGTTCAGTGCATAGAACACTCAGTGTTTATTTCAATTTTATTCATTATATCGATGACCAGACAATCTGGCAGTGAGTGACTTTTTGCACATAGATTTAAATATAGCTACACACACACACACACACACACACACACACACACACACACACACACACATATATATATATATATATATATATATATATATATATATACATATCTTAGATATAGATTTAAATATAGCAACACACACACACACACACACACACACACACATATATATATATATATATATATATAGATTATACATGGAAGGGGAAGGAGAAGGGGTATGTGGGATCAAGCCTGGAGTGGGGTATGCAAATTTAGTGTGGACCTTTACCATGGAATTTGTGTTGGTTGTTATCTTATTGTTAAGTTTTCTTTAGAGAATAGTTTGCAGGTCCATATATGCCATAGAAATTGTCTCTGTGTAAGTCATGGTCAAAAGATAACTAGCATTGATCCATTTGCTGGGTTGCATATTGACAAGTATTTATTGCATCTGCTACCAAATTTCTTACATAGTAATTGAGCATTACATCATCACTTCATATTTATGTCATGACTATTTTCTCTAAACTATGGCCTAAGACAGAATTAATGACTGGCTTTAAGACTTTATACTTCATAATAATAAAATGTGGCTTCGTTGGAGTATTATACACACTGAACGTGGATATTACGCCAATGAGAAAAAAACAGCATGCAGGCAGACAAAACAGATGCAATGTTAAGCCTACTGCCTGCATAATAACATAACTGGCACTAGGATATTGCTCATTCTACTGGAAATGTAAAGTTGACTGCACTATATGGGGGAACACAGAAATAAGTTAAACACTGAATTATACTTTTTTTTCACAGACTCAGAATGCTTGCCTGTTCCCTACTGTTCTGAATTTTGATAACATCATCATAAAAAAATGTGTGCATCTTTGAGAAGCCACATTTGAAACAAGATAATTTAAAATTTGACCAGTTCTTGAGAAATGGCATCAAAGTATGTCAGATTCCAAGAGTATAATTCATAGAAGTAAAACTTTATGTGACATGAAACATAGGGATTTGACTTACTACACAAAAGGGCTGTATGTCATGGTGACAAATGTTGAGTTTAAAGTGAAGGAAGTAGTGACTACAGATGTGGGTACTTGGGCAGTAAATGAATAATAGACACAGAAGCAATGCAATCAGTTTAATTGTTATAATAAATGTTAATAACAAATGAATGTTGTTGACTGGGTATTTTGTCTGCATCATCTAGGTTATTCCGCACAGTATGAAATACATTTCTACAGATAGGTGAGGCAATTTATTTTAACATGGAGACATTCAGTTTTATATTGTAATAGATAATGGAAATCATAAATTAACCTCACTTTCTAGCATTACAAGCTACAAAACTATGAATTATCCAAACTGATTATAGCCCTGAAATTATGTAAACCCAAAGAAAGCTAAATTATATGATATGGTAAGCCAAGGTAAGGATTTTAAAACCACTATGGTTAATAAAAGCCTTTGTATAACTTTTATCTACTTTTTGCAGTAATTCCTTCCATGACAAGTGTTTTTATATTCTGAGAGAATGACTGCCATGGCAACAGTTATTCAAACTTTTGAAAACTATATGAACATAATATATTTGCATGCAATATCGCAATATGCTCAACTGCAATACACCATTTAATGAAGTTAGAAGAAGCCAGTCTTTGCATGATATAGTTTCAGCCTCAGTGGTTCCAGTAGTCTAAAGTTAGGATTCCAGTACTAAAATCCCTGTGAGAGGCATTTATAAACATAAGCCTTTGCAGTCATATCTAATCAATCACGTTCTTTAAATAATGTGAGAAAAAAGACAAGTTAATTACAGATGTCAGCTTTGTATTAAATGGAACAAGCAGTATTGATATTATAAAAACCTGAACAGCTGGAGACAAAAGTAAATGTTCTTCTGTGCCTGTGTTTGTCACCAAATCAGATGTCACATGCTTTGCTATTGATTTTAGCAGAACAGCATTTTTAATGAAAAGTGCAACTTTCATAATAACATTTAAATGTAGTCATGTTGCCTTGGACCTCTTATTTGCATTCACAAATCCCATTCAACAACATATTTTTCTCCTTATCAAAATGATTGAGTTTATTTTTTCGTTTCTTCCCTTCTTTCACATTTATCACAAGTTTCAAAAATATTACACAGTTTATAATAATACCAGTAGTGATAATAATAATGATGTTAATAATAACAATAATAATGTTAGTAAATATTTAAATGAATCACATTAAATGTCTTCAAGTGTCTTGCATATCATTTTTAGTTATAAACTAAACATCTCATTTTCAAGACAAATTTATGCTGTTTTTCAGGCATCACGGAAAATGCCATCTTTTGCAGGCAAGCATGCACTGTTCAAATGTTTTTAATTATGTTAGCGTTTCTCAGAGCTGTTATTCTTTACACAAATAATATCATAACATATATGTTAGGTATATATCAGCACACAGCCCAAAATTCAAACTGATTATAGTGACAAATTGTTCCCTACTTAGAGTACAGTATTAGCAAACATTAAGAACACAGTTCTGTGCAGACACTTAGGACTCCTTGATTTACTGCAATGATTATTTTTTTAAGAAAAAACGCATTATAAAAAGGGTAGTGCAAAATGAAGCAAATAATACAAGGAGTTCAGTAAGAATTAAAGAAATAGATACTACAACACTAGGGATACAGAAAATTGTGTAGTAAAATAATCCATTGTGTATAGTTTATTTGCATCTATAAGAAGAAAAAAAACTATAAAGGCAGTGAAATGTGTAGATGCAGCTGAAAACAGACTGCGGGAAAAAGAAATGAAAAAAAAAATCAACCAAAATCCTGAAGATTAAAGTAAAAAAAGAAGGTGTACTTAATATGGATATTTCTGAAGAATATTTGTGTAGGCCTCTGGATTAAGGGTCTTGGTTCTCTTCCTGATAAGAACAGATTGCCCTTTGCAGGTGAGGTGGGAGCAGTTAACGCAGGCTGAGGAGCTGAAGTCTTTAAGTCTTGTTTTTGAATGAAGGTAGATAGAACTGTGAGAATGACTGGCAGACTGATGCAGTAACATAGAGCAGGCATTATTCTAGAATGTGCTGGTGAAGTGAGAGCTTTGTCATAGAATTATATTCCCATGCCCATCTACTGTAACAAGTTTAGATACAGACTAAGAGAATTAGATCATGGATACAAGCAGCAGAAAATAGATTCCTTTGCAGAGTATTTATTTATTTTTTTGCTTTTTTTTTTTGTCCATGATAGAGTGAGGAGCTCAGCAAACCAGATGAAACTCAGATTATAGACATGACTCATTGCTGAAAGAAGTTAGTTGAAAATGTGTTCCTAAGGATTACCAGGATTACCACTAACTCACCCATTACCAACCTTGTACCTTTATCAAGCTGCCTCCCTTTACTAGGCATATGTTAGTACTGTTCATCCTATAAGCCTGCCCAGCCAAGATTGCTGTCTCAGATATATTTATCTATCTATCTATCTATCTATCTATCTATCTATCTATCTATCTATCTATCTATCTATCTATCTAAAGAACCACATATGATGACCAGTAATGAATGCCTTCGACTAAACTGCGTCAATAAATGCCCTCCTGATTAACCTGACAAATGTTATGGGACCTCTTAGACCCTTGTGTAACTGTATGCCCCCACACCCCAACTAAATTCCCTACTGCTTAGAGCCAGTCCTGCCTAGTAACATAGCTACAGCCTGAGGACTACCTGCACATTGAGTACAAAAGCTGCATCATCTCCCTCACCCAAGCATACTAATTATTCAGTTACTATCATAATAATTCTTGAGCTACTAAGTGAGAAACTCCTTACAAATAAAACACCTCTACCACTGCACTGAAATGTACCCATTCACCTCAATTTATGGTTATGCTCCAACCCACACCACTACCACAGCCAATGTTCTCAACCTGCCGTACCACCATGAACCACAACAATATCCTTAAAGCCCTAGCTCCCAAATTCTATGAAATCAAATCATAAACTGCTATTTTAAATGTTCCCAATTCCAGAATCCTTATTCTCTTGCAATTAAGTTATCCCTAGGCAATAATAGACTGTTTTGTCCCCAACTCTAAAATAACTGTTAACATACTGATACAGCCACTCTGCCCAATACCAAATCAATCATGAATAATGTTATCATACTTTATCTGCATCAGGCAATGCAACCCACCCACCAGCCATCATTACTATTACAATGATACCACTTTTCACACAGGAAGCCACTCCTTCAGCACTGCACCACCATCACCCAACATTACTTGCTGGTGAAACAACTGTTTTGCATCTTGACTGGCCCTACCCAGTATTGCCAGCCATAGCATTTTTTCACTCCAAATAGACAGCAAGCACTTAACCAAATCATGTGAAGAAGCCCCACTATGCAACTTGAAAACAACTTCTGCCAAGCCAAAACAAACTTTGCTAAACCTGGCAAATGATGTTGATACTCCCCGAGCAATTCCTTACATCAAAAATCTTCCTCAAAGCCCATCCAAATAGCAGCATTAATGCAAATGGCTGCACCCATACTAACTTCACTACGCTAGTCCAGAAATGTACACTGTCTAACTTTATGATTCTAAGGCTCACTGACTCTCAGCAACCTCTTCTTCCTTTCATTATATTGATCATAACTCTTAATTAGCAGTCCACGCCTTTTCAACCTCTTGCACAAATACCTAACATTCTCTTGTACCAATTTACCCTTTGCATTTAAAAAAAGGGAAAGTGGGACACCCATAATGAGACTCCTATAAATAACACTAACACTGTCTTCACGTAACTATTACCTACTACAGATATATATATATATATATATATATATATATATATATATATATATATGTGTGTGTGTGTGTGTGTGTGTGTGTGTGTGTGTGTGTGTGTGTGTGTGTGCATTTGTGTATCCCTAATCCTAGCCAACCAATTCTTACCAGCAAGAGCCACTGGCTCAACTTTCCTCTGCATTTGTATGAACACAAATACCTAACCAAAACTTCCCCACCTAAATCGTACTTTGATGCTAAACAATTACTTGCTGTAACAAAAATATATGCATCTCTTGTATTAAATAACATTCTCCCATAGTAATACTCCTACAGTCTGACCCAGTGTTATGAGACCTAGGCTAACTGTAATCCAGCCAAATTTCAACTCTGCTGCTGCATTCACAAAATAAAACATTACCTTGTGACTGCTAGAACTTCTTCCGCAAGTCCTCCTTATGCCACAACCACTCCATAGTCAGATGTTCTGTTCCATCTGCCTTCTCTTTGCCTTTCACTCACTGTGCCCACCACTGAAAAACTATGCCTGCCTTCCTTTTACTGCTCCCATTTCCAGTTGGCAGCCATCCTGCATACACACACACAAAAATATTAGTAAGTTATTAGATACCCCACCACTTTTGCAGCCATCCCTAAACTGCCCCAGTTCTCTCTTTATCTCCCTTTGTCTGTTTCTTCTCCCTTAGTGGGGATGTGGATGAGGTCCAAGCATCCTACCACCCTCTCTGAATACTAACTACCTTAAACCACACATTTTTTTATAAATATATATTACAATGCAAGTGCACACAATCTGTACTACTATGACCATGTTTACCTATACCTGTGTGTCCCCATGCCCCCAGACATAACCCTCCCACCCCTTAAACCTAGATGCCACCTATACCCATATATCCCCCCTGTACTTGTCCTAGATTTTCATGTAAACATACTCACCCCACCCCAAAAACATGCCTTTAAGTACCCATATCCATAGATGATATAATGGCCGTATGATGCTTGCAATTTGTCACTTGTCTCTTCCTCCCCATTTTGTCACTTGTCTCTCCCTCCCCATTTCTTTGCTGAACCAATCAAAGGAATGGGAAGCATGCCTCTCAACCCCTCAGAGCAAGAAATCTGGACAAAGCCATAAATAATGGGGGAGAAAGGCCAAAAAATAGGGATAGTTTTTTTTTTTAAATATTGTTCTTACTAACTTAGAAAGTTGATAGAACAATGGATTTTGCATTAACATGGATTTATGAAGGGTATGAAGCCTGAAACTGAAATGTCTGTCATTATTTTCTGACTTCAGTCCAATGATTTGCCAAAGATTTAACAGAAATCCAAAATTTTCTGAAGAACCTAACAAAAGTATGAGACA
The DNA here is from genome assembly GCF_019279795.1 of Protopterus annectens. Lineage (NCBI taxonomy): Eukaryota > Metazoa > Chordata > Ceratodontiformes > Protopteridae > Protopterus > Protopterus annectens. The sequence goes on from NC_056732.1 coordinate 1,202,696,738, forward strand.
AAAATCATGACAGTTGAGAGGTATAATGGGAAGGGTAGCATCTTCTCCTGGTATCTTACGTTAATTTGCCTCAAGACACAGTTCTTGAACAATAAGCAATGCGACACTGCAATGCTGCCATTACTGCTTAACTGAATTCTACCACCACATAGTTTTGCAACTGTACTTTTATTGTTTGATATGTATATACATATAACATGTATACCACTATCTTGATATGCATATATCTACTCACATATATGTAAACACACATATGGGCTAATTAATATATGAAACAAGCTTGAAACATTTAACAAATGTATTCATAACATCCCTGGTGTGAAAGCATAAGTACAATCACTGGATTACCATCAATATTTTAACTTTGGTCATGCATGATTCCGATTGCTGACCATCTACATCAAAACATCATATGTCAATCTTTCCTAACATAATATTCTCAAAATTGTGGCTGCTGTAAAAAAAAAATTCTCTGACAACCCAGTGTAGCCTACTGTAAATTAAAGATTACCTTATCTGAACACACCAACCTGTGCAGCTTGAGCATAGTCGCAGTTCCTTCTCCTGCCTTGCCAAGGTGCAACAGCCACCTTTTGATATGCCCAGTGCATAATGCCCACCATCTCACTTAAACCTCTGTGAACCAAGGGACACCCTCTTTTATAACCAGAACCACTCCTTAATCAAATGCCCAGAGCCTCAGTACCACAGAGCAAACACTGACCACCTTGCTGCTGACAAAATGGAACACCATCTTAAGCCACCAAATAGATAAAACAAGGCTGCATCCTCCACCAAAATTATGTTGAACCATTGTTGTACAGCCATCACGACCCCTCATGCTAAATCCTATCAACTACAACATGCAACTAGCAATCCAGTTACCTGGTGAAACCATACCAAAGCGCACTCACAAGCCCAATACTCAAAGAAGCCACATAAAATTACTAGAACCCCTCACCAACTCAATTACCACACAACACTGAAAACTTTTACTCGTTTAAGCAGAACAGATTTAAAATCCACTGTTACCAACATGACCCACTAAGCATAAGCCCTGGGCTAGCTCTACTGCATATGTTTCCCTCAAACACCAAAAAAGACCAGAAGAAAGAGCCATAGCATCAATTGCTGCAATCACCACCCTGGTGACAGCTGCAAGTCATGACCATCAAGTGAACACACCATGATGAGGACCATCTCTCAAATATAGACTTCCGCTAAATGTCCAAAGTTCTGCCTCCTTCCTGATCTGTACCTCACCAACTTGGGTTGCTCATTATTATTTTTTTTTATAATGAAACACTGTGATGTTGTAAGGATTAAAGTCATTAAATAAGGACATGTATTGAAGTTTTGGAATTTATACCACCAATGCCTGATAACAAAAATCCTGTTGTTCTAGCAACTTCCTAAGTTTGTTAAAGCAATATTTCAACAAATGACCACCCATGCATCTTTAAACTATATTCCTATCTTTGGGCCTCTGTCTCCTGTTATGCCAGACTTTATCCAAATTTCTTGGGGTACAAGGTTGAGATGTATGATTGTGCCAAAGGTCTCGAGTGCTACAGAAAAAGCCACTTCACTAAATACACTCATATCTCTCAAGTGTATCTCATTATGAGGAATGTTCCTCATTATGGGTCTTAAAATGTTCATGTTAATGAGTTCCCTTCAGCCTCCCAGACACAAAAAACTGCACTCAGACAAGAACTGCACAACTGCCAACAATGTTCTATGCACATCGGTATCCACCATACATACAGGTATACACAGATATATATATACATATGCGTTGATGCCTATATCTATATAAACATCCACGCACACATAGCTGAAGACAGAGATACCACACACTGATCACTGAAACCACAACCACCTAACCCATCACTAAAATCTCAGTAACATAATGTCATGATTTCCGGTTACAGTAACTGCAACCACCAAAACCCAACCTTTCCTATGGCCGCCATGGACACTGACTAAGGGTGCTTTATAAGCAGTCAAAATCAGCACCAAAGAGGCTGATAGCTCCACATACTACTCTTATATACCTTCTCTTGTCCACTGCCTAGCTCACTTCCTTTCCTAAGCCCACCTTCCAATCCTGAACCCTTTAACTTTGTCCCTACCCCTCCCCTCCTAACCTTTCCCTTTTCTACAAAAAACTCCTGTCCCCAACCACACTCAAATGGATTTCACAGACAAATAAATCTGCTCTACAAACTACATATACCAGGAAATTCTGCAGATACTGTGATTAACTCCAGTGTTTATCTAAAATGAATGTAGCTATGTGATTATATCTGATGAAATCTGTACTGGTTTAGATTAATTCACTTATTAAAAATAGTACTTTGTTCCTTTTTTGGTAGTTTTACTTCTTATGCTTTGCCATTACCTGCTGTTACAAATGGTGTACAGTTCTGTATAATGTTACAGGACTTGTATTCCTAAACAATTCAAGCATGTCTATCACCAGCATTAACACCAGACACTGTCTGTAGTTAAACCTAGTAAGGGCCAGTTAACATAAGACATTACTCAATACTAAAATTACATATTACCTGGTAAAATAAAACTGTTAAAATCTTTATAAAATATTAATTGATTCAATTTTTACATATTAGAGTAGACCACCTATTCTTTTTGATACTGCACATTGTTTATTATTCTAATTGTCACAATGTGTTTGTATTGCAACACCAAGATATTAATAAGGAATATATTATTGCTGAATTATAATATTCACCTTCAAAAATGGACATTAAAAGGAATTTGCCTTAAAAAGAGACAAATTCAACGGGGATGAAAGGACAATAAAATGGTAAATGATCTGTGAACAGAGATAATGTGTTGTTATCTCAAATGAAGGAAATGTGGAGAGGCCTTGTTTAACTGGAACAACATGGCAGAGGACTGATATGCTGTTTGAAAAAAAAAGGTTGATATTTAAGACATGAACAGTTGGACATTGAAAACATTTTTAAATATATTCATGAAAATATTTCTTAATGCTGAAATGCTATATTCTCCCAGCCATGTGTTTTTTTATATTTTCATAATATGTCTTGCAGATTAAGGAACACATTCCAGGTTATTTAGACTGAGCTTGTTGCAATTGCTTTGATGTCTGTATTCTCTCATGCAAGCTGTGCACAATGTACTGAAGTATTTAATGCAATGTTCACTATAAGATTATTCAATTTCAGAACAACTGTATTGGGCAGTCATACTCTCATTTCTGACCCTTATAACACCTTTTTCTTTGTGATTTGTACTTTTCATAAGCTTCTTCCTACACATATCTGGGGAAACCCAAGTTTTTTATGAAATCACTGATGGCCCCACCTTTTATAAATAGCAACTTTAATGGATGGTGTATTAAAGGTTTAATAATCTTTTCATATGTATTAAAAGGCAATGAAATATATGTCAAATAATCTTCTCTATTAAGTTATCTTGTATTATGCTTAATCAAGGCTCGATGACTTTTTACTCTTGTTACTTGGCTATCAACCCAGGGGCCTTTCTAAGCCTAGCTAAGTTTTCCCATAAAAATAATGATGTCATATATCCAAATAGACATTGAAGGCCAAGCATTTATGAGCTACTTTTGCCCACAAAGGACATAGATGTCAGATAGGTGCCAGGCCCGGTATAAATTTCCTATTCCCCATCCACTAGTAGATTGTGCTTAAATTGGGTGATAGAAGAACTCAGCTTCACATGGATGGGAAGCCTGATCCATAGGAGGGGCAGTCTGTTGGACACATAGTGGTCTCTCCAGCATATTCTGTTTAACTCACACAAACAATTCAGGATCTTAGAGCTTGTATTTCTGGCACTGTTTCACTTAAGAACATGCAGGAAAGTCAAAAATGTAGGATTTGTGAATGCCTTGTAAGCCAGGTATAGATCACCCCTCAGTAATATGTAGGAGACTAAGTAGAGGGATAGGACTTTAAGGAGCTTTCTGTAAGACTTGTTTGTTATGCCTTGTATTCTTTTTGCAGGGAACTTCAGCGGTCACTCCAGTTGCTGCAGTTGCTTGATCAGGTACATAATGAAGGCAATATTCTACTCTATGATTGGTCTGATAAGGGCAGAGTACAGTGGGATAATGACCTTTTTGGACTTGGATCTCATGCCCTTACTTATAAGTTACACAGCATAAAAGGATTTCCTCACCACTGTGGCCAAGTGGTAGTCAACGATAAGAATATTGTCTGCATATGCATCCAGATCCCTGAGTACTGGGTTGACTCATAAGGGTGTATTATCAATATGGTAATTAGCCTGAATAGTTGACTTCCAAAGGGGTACAATTATGCATTTCTTAACACTGAGTTTGAGACCATGGCTTTGGCACCATTTGTGAGTCAGAGATAGACCTTCTCAAGGATTGCGAGTGTCTTGTGGAGGGTCAATGATAATCCCCAGCTTGTAATTGGCTGCAGACTTAGTCAGCCATAAACCTTCAGCATTTTGTTCCACTTCAGAGAAATAGATGCCAACAAGGAGTGGGCCCAGTACTGAGCCCTGGGGAGAACTCCACTAGTGATTGGCCTCTCGGTGGAGGTGGCCTCACCTATTTTGACCTCCTGGATCTTATCAATGAGCCAGCTGGATATCCCTTTGATGATAAAAGAATTTATACCTAATGTAGTGTGCTTATCTATAATGTCTGAGTGGAGTACTGTATCAAATCTTTGGCAAGTCCGAGGAAAGTTGTGTGCACAATCTTGCCCTCATCCATTGCTTTGGTGACCCTGTCAAATAAGTCCACCAGATTTAATATACATGACCCTCTTTTAACAAAGCCAAACTGTGATGGGTCCAGCATTTGCAGGCTTCCTCTGTTCTTATTTATCATCTCCATGATGATTCTTTTCATTGCCTTACATATGAGGCTGGTCAGACTTATGGGCATATATTTACCTGGATCAGTGGATGGACCTCCTTTGTGCGGGGGAATGACTGTAGCCATCTTCCATTCCTTGAGCACAAAACCTGAGTGTAGGTTCCAGTTGAAAAGTGATTTAAATAGACCAGAGAGGTCATGTTTCATGCTATTTAGTAAGCATTCCAGAATGTTATCAGGGCCCATCGATGCAGTGTTTTTGTCCTTAGAAAGTACATTGATGACCTGTTGCCCAGTACTGGTTGAGTGGATTGTGGTATGGATATTTTTCTTTTGAACTATCGGGGGGAGGTGGTATTTGAGCTGAACCTGTCAGCTAAAGAGTTGGCAATGGCCTCTGGTTCAGTGTGGGTGATGCCATTTGCAGTAAGTACTGCACTTTGTTGCATATTTCAGTTGAGGTTGTGGACATTGCTGTAGAAAGATCTGTGGTTGTCCTATACCTGCAAAGTTATTTTTCCTTCAAATGTAGTCTATAAAAGGATTAATTAATCCTCTTATCTGCCTATTTAGATTGGTCAGGGGGCTATTAGTATGTTGGGCTTCGTTCCTCCTATGCTTGGCCAAGATTTTTTTTCTTTTGTTGAATAACCGATTAATATTGTGATTCCACTCAGGTGGCTTATCTTTTGGGTTTCTTATTCTTAATATAAGTGGGCACAGCTTGTTCTATACAGTTATTGATATGGCTGTACACGGACTTTGTAAAAAGCTCACCATATGCTATGGTATTTACTGGATTTGAGGGTGTTTCAAATTTATGAAAGGCATTGTTTAGTAGAGAGATGCTAGACTTTGAGTCATTTCTAAAGATTTTTAGTTTTACTAGGTCCTCAGATTTAATTTTTATTTCAAGCAATAATAATCTCATGGTCAGACCTCATGAGTGTGGACATTATATTGGGTGAGGAAAATTGCCCCCCCCCATATTCATAAGTACAAGGTCAAGGATGTTTGCATCCCTGGTAGGAGAATGGACCTAATGTTCCAGAATATTGGTATTATGGTATTAACAAAGTGTAGGAATCACTGGGCTTGGCCATTAGAAGTGGTATAGGATTTCCAATCTATAGAGTGGTAGTTGAGATCCCCATAAAGACTGTATTGGGTTGAATTGTGAGGGACTATATTACACTGGGTTATCTGGGACATGGCAGGAGAAATATAGGGTGCAAGGATATGGTTCACGACCCTGTTTATGGTGATTTGCACATGTATGAGTTCCAGTGGGTCATTCACTTTAACTAGTCTGGATGTGAGATGTTTTTGAAATAGATTGGCACTCCTTCACCTTTAGTTTCCTCTTGTGCAGTAGTTTGTCTAAATGTGTGAAAGGCATTATAACCTTGCACTGCTGGGGTACTATCCATGACTTTAAACCATCTCTCCATTACTACACAGATGTCTGCACTCTCCATTGATAGGAAGCCTTGCAGGTAGTGGAGACTCTTGTTAGTACTTCTAACATTGAGTAGTACTACCTTGAGATATTCCTATGTAGGTTCAGTTAAGTCAGGAGGTTTATCAGTTTGGCATTGCCTAAAAAGGCACTAGGGGAGTGGAAAAGGTCTTTGCCAATATCCAAAAGCCTGGAAGAGATAAGGGTAGGCTATCCCTGGCAAATCAAAGTGGTCTGTCAACCATTTCATCCCAGACCATCAAATATTGTACCCCCTTGGACTGACACTAGAAGTTAAAACAACTGTTAAAATAAATCTTTTTCTGTTATAACATGGCATCATACTTGGACAGGGTAGTATGCTGCTCATTGCTAGGCTTATACCTGCCTGAGACATATAATCAGCAAGCTAGATCATGTCATATTGTCAAGGGAGGTATGTCTCAGGTCATTAATACCCACATGGACTATGACAGAGTCATACTGGTGCCTGTGGTTCAATGACCTGAGTGTCTGTGTGATTTAATGGATCCTAGCTACGGAACGGCAGCTAATCATGACTCTCTCTCTCTTCCCTTACTCAGTTTAGTGAGGGGGACATCAGTGTGCCTCACTACAGAATCACCAATGACCAGAAAATGTGGCTGTGTACTGGTGTGCTTAATGGCTTAGCAGTAGAAGTACTGGATAGAGAGTTACTATTTGTAGCTTTGGATGGTGTTTTATTGGAGTGTTTGCGTGATGGCTGAGGACACTTTTTTTTTCCAAATATTTTATTGATTTTCAAAAAGACAAAACATAATTTCTACTAGAATACAAATGAAACAAAGACAAACTATATACAATATGTACATATGGCCTATATGAAAAAAAAATGAGAATAACTTGAGTTAGAGAGTGGTAGTTACACACAACAAAAAAATCAGTGTAATTTCTCCAAGTACTAAGAAGATGTGGAGATCTTTAAAGTCTCAATGAGAGAAAAAAACTTTCTTCCAAGGATTGTTGATCCATTTATTAGGGAAGATTCTTGTTTCTTTTACCTTTGTTTCCATATGTATTGTTTCTTCTAGTAGAGTCATAAATTCTTGAAAGTTGGGTTCAGATGAAGTTTTCCATTTTCTTGTAATACATTTTCTAGCAATTGCTAATATAGTCAATAGTAGATACAAATTTTTTTTGCTCATAACATTTGTTTCAGTTACATTCAGAAAAATCATGGATTTAGTTAGTATGAAGTAATCAGGACCCTTTTTATGACTATGCTGTGCAGGAGGTTTTAATGTTTTAGGAAGGTTACCTGTAAGTTCCTCAACATAAGTACTTTAGTAGCCCTCCGAATGTCCACTAATACTATTTGTTGCAGCTTGAAAATAGGACCTCTTACTGCATGTCTCTTTGTTGACATGACAAAGGCTTTTGAAACAATCAACCATATCCTTTCTTCTCAACAAAGTCAAAGTCTCAGCTTTGGAAATATTTGCTTGTTTTGCAGCTATCTAAAAGACAAAAACCTTCCAAGTCCATAGCAATATGCCATTCTCTGCAGCTGGTAAACTTAACGTAGGTGTATTGCAAGGGTCGGTGTTAGGTCTTTTTCTCTTCTTTCTGTCTCTTTGTTAATAATCACTCCTTAAAAAGACCAAATTTTAAATTAATAATGCATGCAGACTATGTGATTCTGCACTCCAGTAGCAGACATTCTGACCTGCAAATTAAAAACAGGACAATCTTCCCCCAGTTCTGCACCACGTCCACTTCTAACAAACTAGTAATTAACCCTAGAAAACCAATGTCTTTGTATTTGTCTCAGCCAAGAAATTACCTGCTATCCATCCTATTCTCTTAACAGATCATAATGGGAACATAGTATCTAATGTTATGGAGTAGAGGTACCAAGCTTAATACCTGACCCTAGCCTTTCCTTTTCTACACTTTCTTATGTTGCAACTAATACATTTTCTGCTCACTTAAAACTACATCACAAGATTAGTCATGTCCTTTCACCCACTGCTCACAGGGACATTGCTAAAAATATTTTAATATCCAAAATGGAATATGGCTTTCCTTATCTTTATATGTATTCAGCCCACAATAATCACAGAATACAGACTACTGGGAATAAAATCCACAGAACGGTATATCATCAGACCCTTAAATGCAACATTATAATTTGCTAAAAAATTCCAGTTGGCTTTCAGTACCCCATAGGGACACTTCTCTTATAAGTACTCTAATTTACAAGGCTCGAAATCATAGCAACTGCCTCCTTTAAGAGTCAAACTACCATTACAAGACAACCCTTATGCAATCAGAATTAAACAGGGCAACAATTTGTTTCTACTCCCTCCATTTAAAACTGCTGTATGTGATGAACCCTTCTGTAGATTGTATGCCTGCTACCTGGAACCACCTGCTTATTGACATCAGAAATCTAGAAGTCATAAAAACCTTCAAAAGTCACTTAAACAGCATCTCTTTACTAAATCTACTTGTAACACAGCCTTGATGGAGTTGCTGCATATCCATAAGACAAACTCCACTCGCGCAACCCACATGCAAGGCCTTAACCTGGTCTGTGACATTAATAGAACTTGTTGGTGAATAGATTTGTGTCCCAAAGACTCCCCTGTCTGTGGAATAGGCTCTCTCTCCATGTCAAACAGAGTACCTCTCTAGCCCTCTTTAAGAGGAACCTGGATGACTGGATGGGAAACAAAAAATACACCCCTCGGATCCCACCTGTGTCCCTACTGGACAGGGGAAACAAGTTTTGACTTTGAGGGAACATGGGCAAAATTCTTGGCTAGGCTTATAAGGGCCTCTGGGCCAATAGCCTAGCTTCATCCTATGAACGTATGAACTGCAACCATGACAATGGTTTGGTAACTTAGCATCACATATCATGAACAGTAAAATATTTTTAAGAAATGTGTGGTATCTTATATGGATATCTATCACATGTATATAGAAGTGTATGTATTATATGTATGATTGCAGTGTATTTTATGCTTATATTGTTATTTTTTTTGCATTATTTTTCTTTTTCTTTCAATGTTCTCTAACTGGATCTTTTAATCTTATCGTAGCTGCACTGCACCTTATCATTATGTTCTGAGTTTTGCTGGGTACTCATTTTGTATATATTTTTTTCACAAATGTTTTTTTTATTTTTTAAATGCATTTGAATGAATTCCATAGTATTTATACTATCTTAAATAACTATGTACATTATTTACATTAGCCTGACACTATAACAAATCTTAATGTATACAGTTACTTTATAAATATGTCCAATACATTATCAGAGTGTCTGATCAATTATTGTATAGTGTCAATCAACGATAAGACTTTTCCCCAAGGGTTGTTGATAAATGGCTTTGGATGAATTCTTAGTTCTTTATTTTTAATTTCTAATAATGCTATGGTCTTTTAGGCTGTAGAAGTCTTCCAAAGTTGGTATTGTGTTTGTATTCCATCCTCTTGTTATACACTTCCTTGAAATTGCAAGTATAGTCCATAAACTATATGTTTGACCTATTCAAATGAGGACTTTTGTTCACATTTAATAATACAAGAGCTTTAGTTAAATAAAATTATTAATTAAATAAAGCTTGTAGAAAGTTATTAATGCCATTCCAAAATGGCTTAATTTTAACACATCAAAGAAAATGTGGTTCCAATCTGCATTGTGTACTTGGTCACATCTCCAACATATTCCTTTTATGAAAGAACTAATTTTACTGATTCTGTCTGGGGTTAAGAATGCTCTGTGCAAGCATTTCCAATTAAAACCTTTCCAGTATTGTGTAAAGGATGTATATTTTATCAATACTAAGATATTTGTTTTAATATCTACAGTTAACTGTACTGAGTGTCCTTTTGTTATGTATTTCCAGTATGAGGTTTTGGGTGTTGTTTTATAGTTCAGCACTATTTTGTAAAATTTTGAAATACTGTTTCCCATGTCAAAGTCATTATATATGATTTCATATATGTATTTCGTAAATTTAGGTATTACATTAAATAAAGAATTGTTCATTATTCTACTTAAATCTTGTGAATATGACACGATACTCTGTAAAGTTAGCCAGTCCTGTTGTGGAATATTGTATGTTGCTTTTATTACTTGCATATCTAAAACATTTTATTCTTTGAAACATTGGAGCCAACAAACAAATCCTTTTTGTTCCCAGGAATTAATGATTTCTCTATATATTTTATTTGGAAAGTTCTTTTTGACTATAAATGGTGTCAAAAGATCAAACTAGATTTTAAAATCTATATTTGCATTAATAATTTTCCTAAATGAGCCAATGTAATAATTAATCATATGAGTTTTAGTGGGTTTAGTTGTTGCATACTAATGCATAATATGTGCCAAGACAAATTGTTTTTATCTGTTATTTGAAATTTTCTTTGTAAATTAAATTAATTTATTGATAGTACAGTTAGTAATTCTTTCCAATTTGCAGATTAATTTGGACTTATCCAATCTGAGATTGTCTTAGATATTGATGCTTTTATATCTGTTTCTATATCAGGAAAGTTTAATCCTCCATTTCCATGGTCTGCTATGATGTATTAAAGATATTCTTTTTCTTTTGTGAAACCATAAAAATTTTATTAGGCATGAATTTATTTCTTTAATTATATTCCTTTCTTGTTACAGTTGTATTGCCAAGGCTATATATATATATAGAATCATGGGCAGTAAAACCATTTTTATTAACTATAGTCTATCTTCAAATGTTAATATTATTTTGTTCCATTTGTCTACAGAGATTTTAATTGTATTGATGATATTATTGTAGTTTTTTTTTGAGAATAATTCATTATTATCCTTGTATAACTCAATTCCTAGATATTTTAAGGTAGATTCTTGTTTCCCTATGATGTGATCCCTCTTAGTCTGCAGTTCTTTTTTTTATTTAAAAATAAAAATGTTGATTTTGATTTATTGAAATGGAGTCCTGAAGTCATGTGAAATTTGTCAATTAATATATCTAATTCTTCTAATGTCTCTTTTGTATTAAATATTGTTAGTAATATGTCATCAGCAAATAGCTTTACTTTAGAATTGTATTGTTCATATTTTGTATATAATTTTGTTGATTATAGAGACTGTGATGTATTTTCTGATCTCTGAGCTTGGGTCATGGCTGAAAAAGGTCATTAGATCAGTCTAATTACCAAGTGAAAAAATACTAAATGAATAAATTATACCCTGACTCAGGAATGGAGTCCGTTCCTGTCACTTTATTAGACACCCAAAATATTTGGAGTAATTAACAAAGGAGAATGCACATTTGCAAAAACTGTCTGTTGCTGACAAGTAGGCTTCAGTGCGAGGAAGAAAAGGACCAGACAAAATGAAGAGATCAGATTACAGGACTGATGCTTCCCAAGCTGTGCTACATTTACGTTGGTAATGAAGAGCAACAGATCAAAGAGCAGAGGGGTAGAAGAGAGGTGGGTAGGCTGTAAGTGGAAGAGTCAGGAAACAAGGAAGAAATTAAAAAAGTTCATTTTTTAGAAACAATAGGGGAGAATGAAAAGGGCAGACAAGCACTAGGGGAATCATTGTGAGATGGAGTAGAAGCATCAATGAAGGGAAAGATTATGATAGATTGTAGAAAGAAAAAGAAGAATTTTCAAGTGATTGAGATGTTGGAGCAAGAACTGCTGAGAATTCCAAAGTAAATATAAAGATAGACATAAAAATGAAATCCTGAAAAAAATCATCTGGCTGGGAATGCAGACACAAAAACAAATATGATAGCAGTCAGAGAGATAAATAACTGGAACTCAAGGAACTATTGGTGGATGACATAGAAAGTCATAGGGATGACCTATTGAGGAAATTCAAGACAAAAAAGTAAAGGATGGAGATACTGAAGACAAGGGAATAATTATCTTGAATCAATGAATGAAGAGGAGGAGGTTAGTGAGATATTTAGGGACTTCTGTGATTGGCTGTTTAAGAACAGGGCAAGGGATGCATTAACAATTGCATATTGTATAAAAAAGAGAGCTGCAAGTTAGAGTATGAGTCCATGAAGAGACTAGCTAAAGATATAAAAATAGAGGAAGTTTGAGGTTGTTAGTAGGCAAGCAAGACAAGGTCCTTTCAAATACCATCTTGGAAGGTCAGGATTGGTTTTGAAAGGGAAACAGGCCAATAGCAGCTGTCGTACCTGACTGATTTTATTTAGCATGTTGAAGTTAGAAATGAAGGTAGTGCAGGAGTGGTGCCGTTTGATCTCCAGAAGAACTTTGACTCTGTGGCATAATAACTTTTTGAGATATTCTATGGGGAAAGGGAGAGAAGGAGCATTTTATTAGATGAATGAAGACAAAGAATAATGACACAATATTTGAAGATGGAAATTTATTGAGTTAGGATAAGGAGACAGAATGTGTGATCTTTTTCTTTGCTGATAATTGCATTCTAATATCAACACAGACAAAGCAATCAATAACATAAGTGATATCAGTATCTGAAAGATTTCAGAACAAATAAAGACTAATCATTTAATAAACGAAAAACAAAGTTTTACTCAGAGCAGGAGTAATCCAAAGGAAAAGAATATAGGGGGAGATGTAGGAGGCAGAGAATGAAAAATGCCTAGTTCTCCTGTTATGAAGGATAGTACAAAAGCAGCAAGAGAAAATCTTAAATGATTGGAGGAGACAGTTGGAGAGGTATTCAGGAGGAGAGATGATAAAAATGATTCAGTTCTGTTAAAACTCAGTGCAGCCACTATGATATAGAGTCCAATGTTATTTCATATTTCAGTAGTGAGGAGCATACTGCTGCACCCTAGAAAAGGTATTTAGGAGAAATCTAGGGATAAGTAGAGACATAAGAAACTGAATGTTAAAGTAAAAAAAAAGTTAAAGAGTAAAAAAAAAAGGCTAGGTTTGTTAAGAAGGAAGGGGAGGATGGAAAGTTACCTACCTTCCTACATATGCCCTCATTTTCAACATGGATCAATGGATAAAAGTAGGGGGAAATAATAAAAAAGGAACATCAAGGAGTATGCATAAAAATAACCAAGAGTAAAGAATGTATGGGATTACTCAATTTGAAGTGATATTTCAGAGCTTCACAGTTAAGACTCCTATACATAGCATAAGCAAAAAACTATAATTCAAAGTGGAAAGGGATGATGAAACACTGTGGAAGCTCAAGAAACAAGGAGATACTGGGATTTTGGATGCAAGTCTTTAAGGTGAATAACAATAATTATGCAGAATATTATATCCATAAAGTAGCAGTAAGTAAGTATTCTAAGAACTAAACAACACGGCAATGGAGAATGGAGATTCTGCCAATAGGGATGACTGCAATTTGAGATACAGACAATAGTCAAGAGGGGGCTGGAATTTATTGGAGAACACTGACAAAGGAACAAGGTATTGGGAGCAAATAACTAGAAAAGGAAAGATGATAGAAGGGGAAGGCGCCAAGAATTTATTTGGACTGCAGATTAGAGATTGGCCTCCTTATTAGTAATTGATAAAGTATAGGCAAAGAGAAAAAAATAGTGGGGGTCCTAAATGAAAGAACAGCACTGGTAGTGTTTTTAATAGAATCTAGAACAGAAGCTGCCATTAAAAGATGAGTAATTAGTAGAGCATATAAAATAATACATGGTAATTATAAGAATCAATCAGAGGAGGTTAGAAAGGATTGGGAAGAGAGACGGCATAAGGAATTCACAAAAAATCAATGGGAGGATATATGTATGTCTCCAAATATGCAACAAAATCTAGAAGATTTAGGATTTTTGACTGGAAATATTTACATAGATATTTTTATACCACAAGTAAACTCCAGAGAATTTTTCCTCAGGCAGGCAGTAAGTGTTGGAGGTATGGGGGGAAGAAAGAGATAATTGAGAACATATTTTATGGGAGTGCACTGAGTTGAAAGACTTTAAGGATTCCCTGCAGGATGCACTGTCAAAGATACTAGGTGGGCAGTTTGGTCTGAAGAGGGGGATGATTTTTCTGAGCTATGATACAGAATCAGAATTACCTAGACATGATAAGGCCTTGCTGTGTCTAATAATGGTGGCTGACAAAAAAGCAATTACTAGAAAATTGAAATCAAAATCTATACCAACTATACCAACTATACTAGAATTAGTGAATATAGTAACAGAGATAAAACAACTAGAATTGAGATCTTTAGAAAGGGGTAGGAGCAAACTACATAGGAAAATGGGAATTATGGGAACAATAGATACAGAGGATGAATGAGGCTTAAAAGGACTTAAATGAGCTATGTAATATGACTGAATATGGTTGGGTAGATTATAAGTGATGTATAATGTTTGCAACTGGGATTGTGTCAATGTGGTTTATTTTCATTTATCTAAATGTACAATTGCATATGTAGTAAGTGATAGTTTAATAAAGATGTTTTTTGTTTAAAAAAAGCAGGAATTGAATAATTTATGTAATATTGCTTAGGTTATATAATACATAGCAATATATATGAAAAATAATGTTTATGTTAACATATTATGATTACTTGTATATGAATGTAAATTTGCCTATGGCACAAGTGATAATTCAATAAAAGTGTTTGAAAAAAATAGCAAAGAATGTATATGAAAGATAGAATAAGATATGAATAAGACACAAGGTGACCATTGTGACCTAGGATGAAATGATATGAGGGAAAATAGAAGACAGCAAATATGGGGAGAGGATGGTGGGTGGAAAATAATTGACAGCTTACAAATATATCAAGAGAGGATACAGGATCAATAAAGATGAGGACTTAGTGAAAACAGTAGGTGAAAGGAAGCAAAGTATTCAAGATATTGGAAGAGTTGGAGGAGCAAAATGGAATTTCACAACAATCCTGGAACTGAATAGTACTAGAGGGAGAAAACAGAGCAACAAGGAGAGAGATAGAAGAGACAAGAGGAAACAAGGGAACAGAAGAGCTGAATGTGAAGACTGAATGAGGATTCCAAAACTGAAGAGAGAGTGAGAGTGTTAAATGAGATGAACTTCAAATTCAGCTTTATTAAAAAACTTAAGCCCTATAGTTTAGTACAAGATGAAGCAAAACATACAAAGGATTTTCCAGAATAATATAAATTAATATATATTGTAAATATAACTATTTAAAATACAAGAACTTGGAGTAAATTCAAATGAATCAACAATAACTATATCATAAAAATCATAAAAAGGGTCGAGGATCTTGAAAATGCTATGACAATTTAACTGAAAAAAATCCTCATTCACTCAATAGAATCAGTGAGTTGGGAGTTCTCAAGATTTTAGACCACACACAGAGACCATGAAGATATGTTACAAAACTATGATGTATCAAGGTTACAATATAGCAGCAAAGATAATTTGAGAGATTGAAACTATAGCACATTGCAAGCACATTTGATAGAAAACATTCTATATAACCACAAGACTCTGCTGTTTTTTTTATTTACTCTTAATAGACAAAACATTAATCATTTCAGTGCTTGTGACCCACATTCACTTGGTTCAAGAATTTTGGACTCTAAGTACACAATTACAATTTCTAAAGAATGTTCTTACATAATAAATGGGATAGTGGCAGAATATTGCATAATTCTGATATGGAACAGTGCAAACACACAATGAATTCCAATGCTTTGCTAACCTCATTAAATACTATTGTGTAAGATGGGAGGATAATAGAAACTGGCTACCAATAAATTAGAAAAAAATGAACCCTTTCAAATTCTAGAAAAAATATATGCAGGTATCCATTGCTGCAGAAACAATTCTAATTCATTAGATTTGCATCGAAGCAAGCAAAGGGATAAATCAGTTATCTTTTAATCACGTATCCAAAATAAGAAGATGCATTTTATCAGAATCACTGACTAATTAAACATCCTCACTTGACTTCAGCAATATTACAGTATATTCACTGGAAGACACTAAAATAATTATTTCCTGCATGTTAAGATATTTTAAGGAAAGGGTGGTTAACATATTATTCCCGAGTGACAAGCTGCCCAAACTCTGTAAACAATTTGCCCTAGATCAGCTGGTTAGACAGCTTTGATTTATTTTATTTATGCATTTTTAATAAAACCTTTTTCTAAACTTTAAAGAAAATATTTAGCCATCTCACCATAAGTTCAGGAAAACATTAATTGAGAGTAATGATATACAAACAAAGTGATTACTCTAAACAAACTAAGAAAATGAATATCTGAAGATGCATCTAAAGGTAAAAGCTGCATGTGGTTAACCATCATACATTCTATGTATTGCTTTTTTTTTTTTTTTTTTTGTAAACGGTTGATGATAAGATGTTTAGATACTCATTATTGGATAAAAATTTGGGTAAGCTAATATGATTAAAGGCAGAGATGACAAAAATCTCAAAATTGGGGATACCAGCATTCACTTGAGAAAACAGGGATTTGCCACTGTGAAGACTTGCAACCTCTTCCACTGAAACTTTAAAGACTTTAAACTTTTACCTTCCACACTTAATATATTCAAATCCAGGATATCACTGCAGATGAAGACACATCAATTCAAGACATGTCTCACTCTATACCTTTATAAAGAAGTCAGTACACCCACTCTTTATGAAAACTTGAGTAAAACACAGCTTTACAAACCATCAATATGAAATGACTATTTAAACATTCCAATGGCCAGTTTATACTGTTCTGAGTTGCACAGCAGTCAGAAAATATCTTGGCATTCTACCTCTGAAAAGAGGAAGTAAACCTGGATGGGATGCCAGTTTATATCAGAAGGCACACATTTCTAATTTTACACAGGGCGTACATAACTGTGTACAGTTTGGAGGATTTTTATTGACTGATATGCTTTCTGTCTTTGATATTTGAATGGGTGTGACAGTTTAGTGAATTAGGAATCTTGTGAAGGTGCAAATTGCTGAGGCTCTAGTGCATTTTACTTCATTTAATAAAAAAGTAATTTCAAGTCACTTTCCATTGACCAATGTATGTTTGGTACTGATTTTTTTATTTAAACGTGGTCACTTAATTCAGTATGTGTGTGTATTATTACAGCAGTTTGGAGTATTTCCGTTTTTCCCTCAGTGTTACTCTACTTCTAAGTTAGTGGATCTCATATTAGCTCTGAGCTTGGGACCACCACAGACAGTGGAGGATTGAAAAGAGGAAGTGGAAACACAGAACGGGACAACCCAGCAGTGACACACTCACAGACGCACACTCCCACAGACACACGCACACACACACACACACACACACACACACACACACACACACACACACACACACACACACACACACAAAATACTATTGTACACCAGGGATTTTTTGTTATGCCCTAAGTGTGGCTGCTTGATACCATGCATATCACACTTGCATAATGTAATTTTAACTTCAACTTCCAGTATGCTGAGTTCATCAACTATATACCATGAGATTACAGCACTATCCCATCAACAGAGGAATGAGATGAAAGGGAGCTACACTACTCTCTCTTCTAGACTAGATGAGATGATTGCCAGTTGCTACCACCACTCCCCACCCAGCTCCTTCAACACCTGACCATGTAATCAAATTTGGGTAAGTCTCATTCTCTGAGCGCCATTCTTCTATGACATGGAGTCAAGCAGTGGTGAATTTCCAATTCAGTTAGGGCATGATTATGTGATGTCAGGAGGGACTGCTGTACCTTGTGAAAACCGGAATGTTTGACATTAGGGCATGCAGACTGCACAGAAGCCATCTCTGATAGCAAATGAACTGTGGAATAAAGTGTTGCACTGTAGCAATGCTTAACAGCTGTATCACCAGGTTCAGTATATTTGTACAGGAAGCACCCTTTGAATCATCTGTTGAAAGCACTTATCAAATAATTCAGGGAACTATATTGAATATTCTCATTTATGCATATATTACTTTATTTCTATCTTAATGATTTAAATGCAACTCAGTGCTGAAATGAAGTTGAATTGGCTATGTCATCACTGCCATTGGGGGAGTTTTGGAGATGGCAAGGTTTCAGAGACAAAACATGTCATTATAGGTGTACTTTGTTTTAATAAAATGTAATATAACACATATGGTCTTCCTTATTTAATCTTACAAGCACATAGCAAATAGTCATGGCACATCACACTAACTAAAATAATAATATTTTTTCTTGCAGAAAGCCATTTTTCTGAGGAAATATTTGACACTTCTAATTTGATGTCAATATAATTCTTATATATTCTGGAAAACTACTACAGTTTCCATCCTCTACAATACTTGTACATCCATCCATATTAGAAACATAATGTAATGCAACGTGCTATATAGTAACAGGAAAGTGGCAGTACATATCTGTGCATAAAGGAAATATCTTGATAACGTTTTCAAATAGCTATATTTACTCACCTAGTTATAGACCACATAAAAGGTTGCCAAACACTTTCAAGCACCTCAGTGCGAAAGTTATTTTGCTCTTGTCATTGTAAGGATTTTTGGTGGTAATAACATATTTCCATTGACAAAACGGTCATTCTCCTAAAGGCATGTACTTGATTCTTGCTTGTAATGTAATATCAACTTGCAGGAGATATTTCTGGTTATGTATTACATCACCAGCTTAAAGGAAGTTTTATACTTATCCATTACACTAGCCAAATATACTATCTGACACATTCTAATGAATATGTGGTCCTGCTGCTAGTTCATATACATAAAGGGTTATATCTGTGTAAGAGTTTAACATTTCCTAGCATCATTTTTGAGACAAAGAATTTGATTGATAAGTTATAAATGATAATTAAATTTATCTTTTGAGATTAAATTTTCTGGCTATTCTGTTTTTGTTTTATTTTTGTTTGAGCATTTGAAATTCTTGAAGATATCCCTGATAAGCATAAATAAACAATTATTCTATTTCTGGTGTAACATATGCATGATTTTATGCATTTTGTGTTTGCTGTTGAGAAATGGAAATGAACAGCTGTAATTAACTCACTCTAGTAATATTTGCTATAAGAAAGCTTGGACTTTGTGATAATCCAGTAACAATCTGGAAAGCCAGAATACAGGCTGTATTTTATTTTCATTGTATAAATACCAAGATGCAAGCTTAGTTATTTTCACAGAGAGACTGCCCTACTGTGATGCACCTCCATCTTGTCTTGACTGTGGATATATAACATAAATAGCCTAAACATAAAAACTACACACACACATACACACACACACACACACACACACACACACACACACACACACACACACACACACACACACATGTGCCTGCACACACACACACACACACACACACACACACACACACACACACACACACACACACACACACAATCACAGTACAACCACTGCCCTTCAAGTCTCAGATATAATAAATCTTAATAGAAATTCAGGTCTCCTAACCTCACACCTATTTCTGGATCTATCCCAGGCATTCAACACATTCAGTCATCAAATTCCCCTAATTAAATACTCTTCATGTGGACTATCACCCTCCTCACTTAACTGGTATCTTAGCTACCTCATTAATAGATCTAAAACATTGAAATGGCAAAATGATTTCCCCTCTTTTCTTCCTATTTCTATCAGAGTCCCACAAGGCTCCATTATAGGACCACTACTGTTTAACTTATTTATCAAAGACCTAAACACAACAGCCAAAGAGGCCATGACAGTACAATAAGTCAATTATTCCATTCTAATATTTGCTGCTGGAACACTACTTATGCTACAAACACTCACCCAGCAATCCTTCACCTTCAGGGAAGCTTGGCACAACAACTCAAAATTCTTTTTTAATCCAAAAATAAAAATAAAAAATAAACTACTAGCAACATTCTCTCCCCTCCCCCCCAAAAACTACCTCATTCACTCCACAGCAGCTCTTTTGAGTGTGCACCTTTAACCCCTAGTGGGCGTGGCTTAAGCCTTTAAAAACTAAAAACTAAATTATCACCTTAGAGTTCTAGAAAACTCTCACGGAAAGAGGTCAAATATCAATAGAGTTGTGTTTGCCATCACATATGGTTCAAGACAAGACAAAATATCCTGGTACCTTGTAAGTAACATGGTTTTGGAATTATTAATGCAAAAGTGAAAAATCCATATTTGATGCCTAGAGGAGCAGTAGGCGTTAACTGCAGAAGACGCCTGGAGGAGCACTCGGCTGTATACAGTTATCCAACGACAGCAATATAGAACTGGTGTTTCACACCAAACTATTAGCTGTGATTTTAGATGTCCACCTGAAATGTAATCTCCACCTTTAGCAAGCCATAAAGAAGAAACACCAAAAGCTAGTCTGTCCCCATGCAGTAAAACACTATATTACTGATTCTGTTAGACAAAACATGTCTTTCCTATCCTAAAAACAAAACAAGAAAATTCTAAGCTTGTTTCTTACCATTCCTGTAACTTGTCTAGTCCAGATACAGATTTGCTATATCCAGGACTGTTGGTAAGCTTCTGAGCCCCCCAAGCCTTTCTGTGTTGGAGGGAAGCCTTCTAGCTTATCAGTGGGAGTAGTAAGCACTAGGTAGCCTATCTATAACAAGAGGGGTGGTTTCCGGCCCAGAAAGTATAGTATATTGACCGTTTGGGCAATTCTTCAATCTCTTTCAACTTTCTGGTTTAAAAGCCCGCTTTTGTGCTTTTCCTGTCTTTCCTTTAACTAGACTCGTCCAGATACAGATTTGCTGTATCCAGGGCTGTTTGTAAGCTTCTGAGCCCACCAAGCCTTTCTGTGTTAGAGGTAAGCCTTCTAGCTTATCAGTGGGAATGGTAAGCACTAGATAGCCTATCTACCACAAGAGGAGTGGTTTCTGGCTCAGAAATTGTAGTTTATTGGCTGTATGGGCAGTTTTTCCATCTATTTCAACTTTCTGGTTTAAAAGCCCACCTTTGAGCTTGTTTCCCACCTTTCCTGTAACTAGTCTAGTCCAGATACAGAAATGCTGTGTCCAGGACTATTTGTAAGCTTCTGATTGATGCCAAAGTCTGCTCCTCAAATTTTCCCTTAGATCTACTAGCTCTCTCCTCTCCTGCACTTTTACTAGCTTATTAGTGTAGCACTTTACCAGACTTCTTGTAGCAATTATTGTAGCACACAAAAGTTCTAACAGCACTAAACATTCTACAAAGAAAAAGCTCCAGTACTTATCATTAATGTCCACCCCTCCAGGTATGTCTAAAGGTCAGTTCCCTTTGCATTCTCCTATTAACCTGGTGAACTTGGGCATCCTGAGGCAATGTAGCAACTGCCTCATGTACACTGACAACCATCTCCTCTTACCTCACAAAACTCAGACTTGCGAGAGATGCACTTATATATCCAAATTGGAAGCCACAAACTCTCCAGCCAAGAATGGAATAGCTGGTCAAGAGGAGAAGGTCAACACTTGCACCACACCACATGGAACACATAGCCCTCCAGAACACACACCAGCACTGCCTTCACATAAAATCACAAACCACACATCCACCTTTGCTGAGGCTCTCAATAAAAATCTACCCAAACAGCAGAGACCTCCAAGGCAGAAACACACTCAACCACCACAACACAACAGTAATCATGAGACACATACTCTCGTAAACAGTGTGCCACTCAACCAAAGTACCTAAGGCAAAACAGCATCCCCAACACGCAGTTATAGGTGACTCGATAGTGAGGCACACTGATGTCCCACTCACTTGGTTGAATAAGGAGAAAGTAACAGTCAGCTTCCTGTCAGGCACCAGGATCCACCACATAATGCATGCACTCAGGTCCCTCATGAATAGGTACAACTATGACTCTGTCACTGTACATGTGGGTGTGAATGACCTGTATCTGTCTGCCTGGGATGACATGACTGACAGACCTCAATGCTTTGCCAGAGATGGCCTGAATCTGTCACCCCTGGGCTTCCAGATACTGACCAAGGCTCTTGCCACCTCTATAGTGCCTTTTTTAGGTGGTGTTCCAAAGACCAAATTACCACCATAACAGCTACAAACAAATGCAATCTGAGGGTCATGTTGCTCAATGCTAGAAGTCTAAATGTCAAAATGCACTTGCTTGAAGCACTCCTTAAAATGGAGAACATCAACATTTGTGCCATAAAAAGACCTGGTTCAATGGCAGTAGAAAGCATCCCTGCACTACCAGGCTATAACTCATTCCACACCTTTCGGCTCCAGAACTTGGACCGAAGCTCCAAAAGTGGTGGTGTTTCCATATTCATAAAGGATGCACACAACTCCAGACTAGTATCCCAACATAACTCATCTGAGATACTTCAGGTGCAGCTATCATTGCGTAAGACAGCGATTCAGGTCGTAGCCTGCTATAGGTCCCCAACCATGTCCCAAGACTCACACTCCACGTTCCTAAGCACCCTGGAGAATATTAGGGTCCAACCTAACACTCTCATACTGGGTGACTTCAACTACCCTTCCATTAACTGGAAAAACTAGAGGTAGCAACATCCTTGACCTGGTCATTACTAACATATGGGATCATTGCTCTACACCAAAAGTCAGCTCCTCCCTGGTTAGATCCGACCACAAAATAATCACCTTGGAAATCCACATCCCCCACCCCCCACAAAGGTAACCACTATGAAAAACTTCTTCAAAGCTAATTTTGGTCTCCTAAAAACAGAGGTGGTTAACTTCACGGCACCCATACAAACGGATATCAGTTGCATGACTGCTGAATCATACACCAATGCACTGTATGAACACATACACAAATGCATGGATCTTGCCATATCCAACAGAACCAAGATGCTCTCCTGCAAAAAAAGGAAGCCAATCTGGTGGTCCCCTGCCATAAACTAACTCTACAACAGAAGGAGGAAACTGATGCAGAATAAGGTGAAGTCCCAAGACTGGAAAAACTCCCTTATCAGCCTCAACAAAAAGTTGAGATCCCTCATCAAATCCTCTAAAGCTAGCTATGAAAACAGAATTGCAGCAGTTAGTAAAGAAAACCAGAAGGCCTTTTATAGTTATGTAAAAAATCTCCATGGCAATACCCAGATTTGCTCTGAGCTATAACACAATGGTACCTCCTTTACCAAGCCAACAGATATTGTCAATATACTGGCCAACAGATTCCATGCCAACTATACCCCTCTATCCCCCACCCAAGGGACCAGTCACAATACCAGCAGATTGCCAGGAATCCAGTATTACTGCTGCACAAATTAAAAATAGCATTATCCAATGCCACAAATACAGCTTCTGTGGGACCTGACAATATCCCTGTCTGTGTTCTACATGAACTACAGAGTGAACTGTCACCACACCTGTGTGCCCCATTCAATTACAGCCTCACCTCCGGCTTTGTTCCTACCAAATGACACACTGCTACAGTCATCCCTCTCCTCAAAGGAGGAGGAACTACTGACTCTGGAAAGTATCACCACATTAGCCTGATGAGTCTGATATGTAAAGCTATGGAATGCATCATCATAGACCTAATAAATAAGGATATAGGGAATCTCCAAACTCTGGATCCCACACAGTTTGGTTTGGTGAAGGGCAAATCATGCCTGCTCAACTTGATCAAGTTCCTTGAGTCAGTCACCAGAGCTGCGGATGAAGGCAAGGTGGTTCATACAGCCTACCTTGATCTGGCCAAGGCCTTTGAAAGCATTCCCCACTCAGGAATCACAGAAAAACTCACTAAGCTAGGCATCAACCCCTATATCACAAGATGGTAGCAGATTCCAAGTCAGACTGCCAGCCAGTCACGTGTGGAGTCCCACAGGGTTTGGTCCTGTGTCATGTCCTATTTGGTATTTACTTCTCTGAAGTCCAGGCCAATACAAAAGTACTCTGGCTGACAAAGTTCGCAGACAATTGTAAGATGGGAGCTATTATTAATTCCCAGAGTGATGCTGACATGGCCACATTCAGCTCAAAATTTTCTGTAGCAGATAAACACAAAAGCCAGAAGAAGTAGCTGGATTGAGCCCACTCAAAGTAATGCAGGCTGAAAATCACCACACAGTTGTAGAATGCAGAATCAACTTTATTAACTTCAGAACATAAAAATCCAAGGATGAACACTTTCGTCCAGAAAGATCTAGACTTCATCAGACAATTTACCCCACATAGTTACTTCCTTCTTATACAGTTCAAACAGAAAGTTCCACCCAGTTATAAACTAATCAATTATGTCATTAAAAGCATAATATTTACAGTCACTGAATTTATAAAGCAAACGAAATGTACAAACTGAAAAAGTTAATGGAACACACCACCCTAAAAAACACGCTATATATAAGCACTGCTTCATAAAATGACAATGTGCAATAAATATTTAAATATGTTGAATGTGTTAAAACAATAAATATGTGTAATTAAATACTAAAACTAGATATAGTAGAAAATGTTAAGAGCAATAAATACACTTTTACATAATAAATACTGAACATGTGAATTATTTAAAATGTTAAAATGCATAATGGAGAAATATTTTTTTTAATCTTTCCAGTGTCTTTAGTTTTAAAATTGGGCTAATGGAAATATGCTCATTCAGGCCTGGCCATTTCCTAGCATTCAGATGTAATTGCCAGTATGATGCTCTTTTCTCAAGTAGTAGTGACCATGCACCACCCCTCATGTTGGTACTGATATTGTCTATAATAAAAAATTGGAACTTATGGTCATTGTACTCCAAAACATGTTTGCTAAGAGAATTAGTTTCTTTTTTATTCCTTTTGTCATACAGGTGTTCATATATGCATTTTTTTTACTTTCTGTCAGTCTTGCCTATGTAAAAGTAAGAACAGGTGGTACACATGGCACAGTAATTCACTTACTCCAAGTTACAATTGTATTTCTGATTGAGTCTGATTTCGATATTATTGATGTCAAAAATATTGCCTTCATTAATGTAACTGCAATAACTACATCTGCCACATTTGTTCATATAACCTGACCTGTGGTTTGGGTAAGAGTTACTGTTCTCAAATATGTTTTTCATATTCTTGCCTTTCCTATATACCATAATAGGTTGCGGTCCTATTAGTGGTCTGATGTTCTTATCATGCCTCAAAATAGACCAGTTTTTTGTTAAGATGTTTCTTACTATGTAACTATCTTGAGTGAATACAGTGATGAAAGAAGTCTTATAATCATTCTTACTTGCAACATTGTCAGTTTCTTGATTACTGGTGGAAGGACCACTGTCAGTCATATTACAAGAAAGTAAAGGTACATAAAACCCACACTCTCTCTTGTAAACCACCTCAATCATTATATCACTAATGAATTTACAAGGATAGCCTCTTTTTTGAAACATATTTTTCAAGTTGTCACATTCATCTAAAAATTCATCAATACCAGATACCATACGGGCTGCACGCACAAACTGTCCCTTAACTATTGCTTTCTTTTGTGTGACTGGGTGTGTGCTAGAAAAATGCAGTAGTGAGTTTGAATACATGCTTTTCCTAAAGATTTTTGAAACAAACCTCTTATTTTCATAATCTTTTTCCAGTAAGATGCCTAAAAGGGACATTTTGTCAAGGTCTCTGGTATAGGTGAACTTTAGAAATTCTGTGGTGGTTCCAATATAGTTTATAAAATCATCAATAGCATCAACAGGTCCATCCCACAGAACAAACATATCATCCAAAAACCTGGGGTAAAAGTTGATGTGCTCAAAATATCATGAAGAAAAAAGAAATTTCTTCTCCTATTGCCTACCTACAATATTTGCATATAAACCACCACATGCAGCATAGTCACCCCTTCTCGTTGTAACTAAATTTCTTTGTTAAACAAAATTAAGTTGTTTTTTAAGGACAATTTCCATCAGTTGTGAAAAGACCAAGATCTGGAAGTGTGAGATATCTTTTTCATATAAGAAATCTGTAAACCACTCCAAACCAATTGTGTAAGGTATGACTGAATAAAGGTCCTTAATATCGATAGTAATAAAAACAAAAGTGTCCTTGAAAGGTATTGTATCTATAGCTTGTAAGAAGCTCAATGAATCCTTGCAGATATGTATCTCATTCAGTATGTGTTCTTTTAACTTATTGTCCAGATATCTTACAAGAGGGTGGGTAATGGACCCCTTGGAGTCTACTATGGGTCGCATGGGTGGTTGGCTAAGACTTTTATGCAGTTTTGGCAGCCCAAACATGACTGATATTTCAGGGTAGGGAACAGAGAGAAAATTAAGCACATCAATAGAAACTGAACCCTCTATAAATAAATTTTGGAGTTCATTCCTTATATTCTGGTAAGAAGTGTTCAGTTCATTAATGGATGATCTTAAATATGTTTATCCTTCTAAAATACAAAGCATTTTCTTGTTATAGTCCTCATAGTCCATCAAGACAACACCTCCACCTTTATCAGGTTTCATAATTCTAATAATTTGTGAAAAGATTTTTATTTTGTCCATTACCTTTTTCTCATTCATGTCAGAGTTCCTACTAGAAAGCTTAGAGTTACATATATCTAAGTCACATATGTTCTCCAGAAGTTGGACAATGGGATGAAGTGGGGGGTTATATGTACTTGAGATGGCTAAAAGGTTGACAAAGGGACCAGGTGCAGAGTTTTTAAAAAGAATATTCAAGTTCAGCTTTCGTGTATACATTCTTAAATCCATAAGAGTATTAGAAACATCTAGGAGCTGTGGGGGTACAAAGGTGAATCCTTTAGCAAACAAATCACAGTGTTCAGAATTAACAGCAGTGCTGGAAAAATTGTACACATTAAAGTCACCTAAAGTGTTGGTAACTATGTGGCAGGGTGGGAGTAAATGGTCCATATCATCACCTAAAATTTTTGGTGGTGAATGCAACAAATTAGTTAAAGTTACATTTACATCCTGTTGATCCAAGACTGGTACCTCTTCCCCACTCTGTTCACCATCCCTCCCCTGTTCCAATGGTTGTTCCTGTTTATCGGGGCCATATCCCAATTGTTGTTCCCCTGGGGACAGACGCACTGAGCGTCTCAGGGGAGGAAACTCTTCCGTGTCTAAAAAAACCTGACCAGCGTTTCTAGTTGAAGGATTATCAGTACCAATAAAAATGCTGTTACTGTTTCCAGGATTACCATTAGAATTAGTGTATTTCTTGCCCCATTCCTGGGAAGGGGGAGGTCTGGGATATGCCAGGCCATTACTATAGTCATTTCTATCCCTATTCAGTTTCTTAGTTTTATGAAGTTTAGATGCTCCATACTCTTAAAAATGTTCACATGCTCACATTTGTATTGTTCATAATGCAAATGTTCACAAATCCCTTTATCAATATCAGAAACAGAAGCAGATAATTCATTAATTAAAACATCACTATATTCTACTATCAAATGCATATATTCAATGCCATGTCTATCAAATAAAGCAACTAGCTCTTTAAATAGTTCAGAACTGTACTGTAACCCATTAGGGTAGCGTCACATTCTTAAACCTTTTGGCACTATATTGTCCTTAATACATTATCTAAAATAACCATTATCAAGTTGAAGTTGCTTAATTTTAGAAAGTTTGTAATCGAACTGATCAAAAAGAGATGGTGAATCATTGTTACCAGTGTCCATTGTGATTCTCTCAGCTTCACCAAAGGAAAAAGTTTCTGCAAGGCAGTCTTTTAATGCTGGAACTGTGCCTGCCAATGAATTAATGTTCACAGACTGATTAATGCATTGCCCACAAGGTATAGATGCATTAATACTGTCCTCTCCATTAGAAACATTCAAAAAAATGTCCATTAGAAGGTTGTTGAGAGCTATTTAAAAGAGAAACATCATTTAAAACATGCTGCAGGCTTATGGAAGCCATTATAGCCCCACCAGCTGCCTGCTGCTGATGCATGATGATGATGTCAGAAGGGGGCGTGTTCAGCAAGGAATCCACTTTGAGTGATAGTGACTGTACTACTGAACTCAAGGTAAGTGCTCTCTTAGCAAACATGTTTTGAAGCACAATGACCATAAGTTCCAATTTTTTATTATAGACAATATCAGTATCAACACGAGGGGTGGTGCATGGTCACTATTACTTGAGAAAAGAGAATTATACTGGCAATTACGTTTGAATGCTGGGAACTGCCCAGGCCTGAATGAGCATATTTCCATTAGCCCAATTTTAAAACTAAAAGCACTGGAGATAGATATATATATATATATATATATATATATATATATATATATATATATATATATATATATATATATATATTTCTCCATTATGCATTTTAACATTTTAACATTTTAAATAATTCACATTTTCAGTATTTATTATGTTAAAGTGTATTTATTTCTCTTAACATTTTCTACTATATCTAGTTTTTAGTATTTAATTGCACATATTTATTGTTTTAACACATTCAGCATATTTAAATATTTATTGTACATTGTTATTTTATGAAGCAGTGCTAATATAGTGTGTTTTTTAGGGTGGTGTGTTCTATGAACCTTTTCAGTTTGTATATTTTGTCTGCTTTTTAAATTCAGTGACTGTAAATATTGTGCTTTTAATGACATAATTGATTAGTTGATAACTTGGTGGAACTTCCTCTTTGAACTGTATAAGAAGGAAGTTACTATGTGGGGTAAATTGTCTGATGAAGTCTAGATCTTTCTGGATAAAAGCGCTCATCCTTGGATTTTTTTGTTCTGAAGTTAATAAAGTGGATTCTGCATTCTACAACTGTGTGGTGATTTGCCACCAGCATTATTTTGAGTGGGTTTAATCCAGCTACTTCTTCTGGCTTTTGTGTTTATCAATTTTTTCTGTATAGTGCTAATGTTATGGAAAGGATAATTTTTTTAATTTTGAATGCATGGTAGGGTTAGGGTTAGGGACAGTGGAAAAGTTAAGGATATGGTTAGCATGCATTACTAAGGATGGCAAGAGGCTTCATCACTACGCAAGACAGACTGGACACTCAATGCATGCACACAAACAATTGCACTAAATGTATCCCATAACCTATCCCTAAGCACTCACAATCTCTCTCTCTCACACACACACACACACACACACACACACACACACACACACACACACACACACACACACACACTAGACCCATATTCTAACCCACACAAATTCACAAACATACAACACACACATTTACTATGCATCCCACTTACCTGTTTCAATGAATCAAACATCAAATTAAACATCTGTATGAAAAAACAGATGTTTGAGAAAACAACCTTGATACAGGCCAGCATCTTCCAAATGTATTTACAGAGAGGATTGGCCCCTTGTAGAAACAATTTACTTTACTCTTATTTCTTTATATACCAGTGTTGTCAGCAGTAGGTAGGTTCAGCTATTGCTGGAAGTGTATAACAAGGACATTTAATCAATTCATTGTTTTGGACAGCTGGCTCTAAGAGAGCTAGTACTCAGTGAAATAGGCACTGACAAAATGGATGAGATCATGGGGGCACAGAAAGATGGTACCAGAACAAATCACCCCACTCCCCTTTTAGGAGATTAAATTTAATGTGCCTTTGAATCTAGGAAATAAACTAAGAACATTTTATGGCAAAATATTTTAACATTATTCTCTAAAAAGTAATGCAATTATGTTAACCTTTTTGAAAGAATGACCATTTCTATGCAGGGAGGAAAACCAGCCCAAAACAGGCAGCAATATGAGCACAGCTTTGTTGAAATGGTCAGTAGTAAATGAACAGACTAACATGTCCAGTCTTAATGTAGTTTGAAATATGTAGCACTGTGAATGTACAAATGTACCCCATAACATGCCAACCTCCTCTCAATATATGCTTTATGCAATCAATACAGGCAAACATGTCACAATGTAAAATGCCAGTCTTCTTCCCCAGGTGGCACATGTGATAATTGCATGTGGAATTCACAAGTTTTATTTCTGTGGCCTCTTCTGAAAACTTGCATTCTTCCTGCAAGCTGCTTATGGCCTGTTTTATGGGGGAAGACACCTTTGGTCCTTTGATACTATAGTCTCGGGATAATGATTTTCAAATGTATGGGCTTTAAGACTGCGTAAACTGTTGTCCATTATGAGACTGAATTATTTATTAGATATGTATTTAATATATATATATATATATATATATATATATATATATATATATATATATATATATATATATATAATTTATATAATTATAATACATTATTATTATTATTATTATTATTATTATTATTATATAAATAATAGTACGTATATCATTATATATGTATTCTTATTTATTAGTTGTAGCTTCCCTACGTACATGTACCTACTTTCCCAGTGGATGTGACTGTACTATTGCAATTTTTCAAAGCAGTCTTAAATGTTTTTTTTTATTTCGCTACTGAGGCAATTTATTAGTGGAGATATTAAGTGTACATTTTGAAGCAGTCTTAAATATTTGTTATACACTTCCGAGGCTGTTTACTAGTTGATGTATTAAGTGTATGTTATCATGCACTGCTTTGTTTAACTTGGACTCTAGGTGTCTGCTTATGACTGTCCTCTGTGAATTATGTTATTACTCACTAGTATATTTTTAGAATCTGCTTCAGTAGTCAATACATTCAGTGCAATCTCCTTGAGCTCTGCTGCATTTTGTCCATCTCTCTTTCCTGTTCCTCAAATAACATCTTCATTCCACCCCCCTTTTTTGTCTCTTTATCTGCATTTTATCAGTACTTTTATTCTCTTGTCTTCCCTATAAACACATATCTATTTTCTGTTTTTCTTTTTTCCCATTTATCTTGTCTCTTTTTTCACTTATTTTCATCTTTTTACTTTTTGACACAGGTTTGATCCCTATATTATACCTACTTTCTCCTAGTGTCATCCCTGCACTGTCTCTCCAATATTCCTTCAAACTCCTGATATCTTCCCTCATTATTTTCTATCTTACAGTTAAGCAGCAGGATTCTAAGCACTCCCCTGTACAGACCTACTTACAATCCTGCATCACTGAACAAACACAAGTGTTTCTGCGGCGTCTACTAGTACCCTTTCATGAGCAAACAGTTCTTGTTTTTCATTAAATACATTCCTCCTTTGGATCCATAATCTAAATACTTGGTCCTGGATTTTGTACTTGGTCCATATATATTTATTGTGATCTACCTCTGCAATATATTTGTCATTTTTTTATCTCTATTTTGGACTAGAGCATGCACATTGAGCTTGTCAGGCCACTCCCCACTTGCCTTCTATCCCATATATTCTTACATTTCCCTACTGTTCCACTCCCTCTGTAATTCATATTATTACTTACTTCCCATCTTCTCGTTGCTAGTATAGGTTATTCCCCCAAACTATACAGAGGCTTAGCTTCTCAGTCGCTACCCTTTTGGACTATTACGGCACTTATACCACCTCCATTCTCACTGTTTTTTCCCCTTGCTATTGTCCATATTTTGTTTTCTTTTTGCCAGTATCTCATGCAAATGACTTTATTAACATTTCAGTACCAACTTAAATAAATAGAACAAATTTGATTACTGTATAAGGTTGCTCACCTTGCACTCTGCTGTTGTTGGGTCTGCCCTCTTCATTCGCCCTCGCTAGGCCCGGGCTCCCTCTGCTCCCCTCCCCTATCCCCATTCCCACCCACCCTCATTTTCATTTGCTTTATACTCTATATTCTTTTACCACTTCCTTCCCCCTCCCAAATTCACCTAACATCCTCCAATCATCAATCACTTCTTCTATATATCTAGCAACTTTCTCCACCCTAAACACATCCTCCAACATCCTCCAATCATCAATTACTTCCTCTATACTTCTTGCAACTAATCCTACTCAAGACTATATCCAATCATCAATCACTTCCTCTATACTTCTTACAACTAATCCCACTCAAGACTATATCTCATAGCCTTCACCACTAGTCTTAATTACTTAACCTTAGAACCTAATCAATCTCAAAGCCTTTTTCAACACTATGTTTGCCTTAAAGACAAATTTCTCCAGCAGCTTAGTTCTTATTATCTTCTCCACTTCCATCCTCTACTTTATCTACATTGCCACCTCTTATCAGTACACCACCCCACCCAAAACTTGTGCACCTAGTATTACCTACCCCCCATCCAGTCTCTCTACCACCCACACCTTCCCTATAGTCTCATCCCTATTTTTACATTCTAGCACTACCTTGTACAAAATTAAGATATTTTTCCCACCTACAATCCCCCTCAAAATGCAATCAAAATACTACCATGAACAAAATCACCTCACTTATCTCAGACTGCTCATCTTAAATCTGTTACTGTCAGGTAACATTCATCCTAACCCAGGGCATAATTCTAGGTCTTCTCTTCCCTCACATCCTCAGTTTTCTACCCCTCATTCTTCTTCTCAAGCCTACACATGTCCACCCACCAAAAACCTATCTATTCAATCTGTGAACATTCAAAGTATTATAAACAAAACCTCCTGTTTCCATGCCTGGATCTCCTTACATACCCCTGACATCCTCTGTCTCTCTGACACTTGGCTTAAACCTCATATAAATGATACTGAAATACTTCTGCCAGGTTATAATATCCTCTGCCATGTCATCTTAAGAAGAAAGATGGAGGCATTGCTATTCTCTACTCTAACCATCTCAGTCTTCAAACCCTTTCAATCAGTACCTCTAACTTCCATCCAGCCACAATTCTCATTGTCAATTGCCAATTAAACAAACACAAAACATTAGCTGTTGCCTCCATTTACATTCCCCCAGGTAACAATATCCCTACCCTTGAGCTCTTTCTCTCTTGGATCTTACTAACCATCTCTTATGAAATGGTTGTCTTAGGCAATGTTAACATCGACTGAAATACCCTTGACACTGATTCTCATAACACCTTTATTAACCTATTTGGTTTCTCCCAACTAATCTCCACTCCTACTTGCTTAAATAAATGCACCAACTTTGGCTCCATTCTAGACTAGGTCCTTACTTCTAATCCTAATTCATATCATAAACCCTCGACACCACCTGATACCTTAAGTGATCATTATCCCACCTATATACTTATACACTCTCCTCAAATGTGTTAACCCCAGCAATATAACGTATGCTTTAACCTCTCCACTTTTAATCCTGAAACTTTCAGCCACCAACTCTCTTCAATTAATTGGTCCTTCCTCCACAATATCTTCCTGGAGGAAGCTGTACTCTCATTCAATAACATCTTATTAGACACACTCAGCACGCTGGCGCCCATCAGTAAACTAAGAATAAAAAGCTGATAATTCCCCTGGCTAACACAAGTGACCCAAATTCTCATGAATAAGACAGATGTGTGGAAAAAAATTGAAAAAAATCCAAATCCCTCACTGATCTTCAAATCTATAGAGTGCTCTGTAACTTAACCAAAATAAAAATGTAACCCTTGACAAACAAAACACGTTCCATAAGCCACTCAACAATCCCCACTTTAACCCCAAAAAATTCTGGCACTCTGTTAATAAGCTGCTATATCTTAGGAGCCCATCACCCCCTAACCCCTGCCCTACTAGCTCTGGCACTGACACTGCTACCTTCTTAAATCACCTTCTTCATTGACACTATCCACAGCCTTACCAAGAATGGCAATATCACTCAATCCACACTCTCTATACCTACTCCATCTCCAGTCTTTTCTCTTAAACCCATCCCCACATCCTATATTAAATCTCTTCTGAGCAAACTTAAAGGTTGCTCTCCATCAGTTGATAATCTTCCTCCAGAATTCTTAGAAATGTCTGCCAGCTCTATCATTTTCCCTGTCTCCATCTTGCTT
This sequence comes from Protopterus annectens, assembly GCF_019279795.1. Lineage (NCBI taxonomy): Eukaryota > Metazoa > Chordata > Ceratodontiformes > Protopteridae > Protopterus > Protopterus annectens. The sequence continues at coordinate 1,202,730,808 of NC_056732.1, forward strand.
AATAGATCCATTAAGGAAAACACTGTGCCTAACATATGGAACAAACTCTACATAATTCCCTTGCATAAAGGCAGCAAGTCAACCGACCCTTTAACTTCAGGCCAATTGCCATTATATCTCCTCTTTCTAAAATTTTAGAAAAATGCATCCACAAACAGCTTCTTGACCACCTGCTACAAGAAAATCTTCTCACACCCACACAGCATGGTATCTGGCCAAAACATAGTAATGCTACTGCTCTGACATCCTTAATAAATACTATTGTAAATTCTCGTGACAACAATGTTAGCATTCTGCTTGTTTTTCGATCTCTCTAAAGCCTTTGATACCATATCCCATAGATTGCATCTGTCCAAACTAACTTCACTAAACCTCTCCAACTCCACATTATCCTGGTTCTCAAGTTACCTCCCAGTAGATTCCAGGCAATGAAATGCAATCCAAATTATCTCCTTTCCAACCCAATCAAACAGGGGCACCTCAAGGTTCCATTCTTGGACCCCTACTTTTTAACATCTTTATCAATGACCTCCACTCTTTTTGCCCACTATCTACCATTGTCCAATATGCTGATAACTATAAAATCATCTCTTGCTCCAACAACATCAATTACCTCCCTACCCTCACCCAAGGGTCCCTTCATGCAGTCGAAAAATGGCTTACTTCCAAACAACTGTTACTTAACCCAAAGAAAACCAAATTTCTCCTATTCCTGTCTATAACTCTCCAACATCACAAAGCCACTTTTACTGTCTCCTCCTTCAACAACACAACCATCTCCAATGAACCTCATACTAAACTTCTAGGTGTTCCTATCAATGACAACTAAAGTTCAATCTGCACACTCAGCATTGCATTAAAAAGACACATCAGAAGATGGGCCTGCTATACAGGCATACAAATTTCTCATGAATGCTTCAAGATTCTCCTTTGCTCAAGCTTTCCTACTTCCCACACTTCTCTATGAAGCCCCGATACTCACAAATCTCTGATCCAACTTTCTGTCCAAGCTTGAACTCACCTACAATAAAATTGCAAGATTTGCCTCCAACCAGCCTTATTGTAACCACCACTGCATTGCTCTAAAAAACCTATAGTGGCTGGAATTTGCCCCACTCTCTTTACTCTAATCCAACCTTACACTCCTAACTGTGTTCTCTGTAGCTCTCAACAGCACCTATTGCAAGTCTATAAGCCTAATAAAAATATTGGCAACTCCTTTTCAGTTACTCCTTAGCCAAAGCCTGGAATAAACAACTTTAAATGTCAGATCTATCACTGACTCTAAGTCCTTTAAAACAACCCTGAAGGAAAAGCTCTATAAATCTTGTTCCTGCCTATGTAAGGACCCTACTTAACATAACCTCCATTCTTCCACAATCTTCTTCCTCTTTGAGTTATCTCGAGATATCTTCCCTCCTCACAACTTTGTCACTTATCCCTCCCTCCACTTTATGTTGCTTCTTTATAATGTGCTAATAGTTTCTGTGCTTTCTGGTACTATGTTAACAGTTTTCTGTTTGTACTCTCAGCTTCCTGAACTGTTATCTGCCCATTGGCCTTTTACATGGGGTTTAACCCCCCGTGTATATTATGTGCCTCTAAATCTTCTGCTTCTCCTTTAGCTTCCCCTAGTCTATGACCTCTTATGCTTTCTCTGATATTTTTGAACTTTATACTAGGTATGATTAGTCTAGGTACAATCTGCTCATTTGTATATTTTTCCATGTTATTTACCTTTGTTTCTATTTTTTTCTACTGGAGCTTTTTAATAATAATTAAAATATTAGAATTTACTATGAACTAATACTGATTTGATTTGTCTTTATCAATACCATTTTATTTCTTAGTGGTGCATTACTATATTTTAACATGTTTTGCTGATTAATTATTTCTACATTCATGTATACATTTACTTCTAAGTTGTTTATGCAATTGAAACTATATTCATGAGCATTGTATTTCTCTTGGTAGTTTGGGGTCATGTACTTTGTTGATAATGATTTAAAACAATATGCTGCACTAGTTACTTTTATTTTGATAACTTCTTGCTAATTTTTACAGATGAAAGGGTTCCAATTAAAAAAGAATTATTTCTCAGTATTGCATTTTACTAGGGTAGTTTTATTGCTTTAGAACAAACGTCAGTAAAGAGGCAGCAGGCTTTTCAGATCAAATGGTGATTTGGTGTGCTTCAGAAGAGGGTAATAGAAGTATAAAGGACAGCAAATGGTTAAATGGTCCATATAAGAATACACCGGATCATCAGAGATGAAGAATTTAAGGCAGTTGCAGCAGTAATGTTTTTTTTTAAGTTAAGTAAAGAATTATGGATGGCTTTTAAAGAAAAATATATGAAAGAAATGAAAAAGAGATAAGAACGAATTAGAATAGATATAGGGATACTAATGAATATTAGAGTGATTTGTTTTACACATGTAGTGAATGTTTAAAAAGGAAAGGAAAGGAAACATTTCAAAATGGTATTGAGGAAAACAAATGATTTGTTTAAAAATAAATATTTTGAAACAAAAGAAAAGTTTAGTGAGTCCTTTGTTGGGTAGAAAGAGAAAGATGTACTGGTGGAAACACTACAGCACAAAGAAGAGTTACTGGATAACAGCAGAATTAGCACAAAGAAAGGACATACCACAACAATTTAATCACTAACAACAAAAGTCACATGTCATGTAGTAGAAAATCATAACAGCAGAAGCAAATAATGCAGATTGTTAATGTAGAGAGAAATGTATTCAGGTAAGACTGTCTAGGTAATAAAATGTGAGAGGTTAAAAAGATAAATAATAGAGGAGTTGCAGAAAAATTACTGTGGAAGAGTTTTAATTGTTGTTTTTGTGCTCAGTTTATCAGATACTGATGTAAGTAATTAGTGCTGTAAAAAATATGCAAGAGAAAATAAAATGCCTCTGAAAAAGTTTTAAACAATGATTGAAGAGAGATGTTAAGGAAAATGACATGTTCCCATGATTTAAATTCATTTGGAAGAAAAATGAGAAAGGAAAATAAAAAAAAAAAATTGAGACCGATAGTACTTTGTTAGACTGATTATGAAACAGTGATGAAGAATATTCAGTCGAGGATGGGTGAGTAGTAGAAGATATGGGCTGGTCAGAAAGTTATGGAGTTAAAGGCAGAAATCTTAGATATCTTATGTTTTATTAATGAGCAGCAGGATCCACTGTGACAAAAAGAAAGGTGGAATTGTTCTCTGTAATACATTAAAAACATCTGACAATGTACATCATATGCAGATGTGGAAAATTCTAAAATGTTATGGGTAGAAATAAAATAATTTGGTATGTCAGTATATAATCATTTTAGTCAATTAACCTAGTTAATGGATGGTTGGGAAGAAGAAAAGGGTAGAGAAGTGTGGCTATGCAATGTTGCCACATGAGTTAGGCTATATTTTTAACTTGTAAGGAATGCTGATATTAAATTGCGTTGAAAATAATTTGATAGTGGGTGGTTAGGATATATATAACAACACCTTATTCCAATGATTTAGTCTTGCTGGCTAAAATGTTTTGTGCTTAAAAGATGTGATTAATAAATGGAAGGACAACTAATCAAGACATATGATATGTTATTCATTAGCATTTTACATTTTCAGAATCAGATACATTGGCCTAGTGTCAGAAAAGACACTGGGCAGGATTCACGAAGCCTCCGTGTAAGAGTTAGCAAGTCTTACACGGAGGCTGCAGTTAAACGAGGTGATGTCAGCATGCCATGCATATTCATGAGGGCATGCTGAATCACACCCTAGGCTAACACGGTCCATGTAGCAAAGTAGGGGGCATGTCCGCATGGCGAGACCTGCAAAGGGATACGCCCCCCAGAAGATTCACAGTCCCAAAAGGAAACTCCCATGAACGAGTCCGCGGAAATGTCAAGAAACACAACAGTACACATGCCCCTACAGACTATTAACCCAAATGAAATGTAAAACGTAAAAATGAACAGTTTAATTTCTTTTTTTATTTAAAAAATGTTTGCCCGTAATTGCGCTCATTTGCGCGGGTGTGCCCTTCGCTCAGCCACGGTTCGCAGTCATTGAAAAAGCATATAAGCTCTAAATATGCAAAATAAGCCAAGTAGCATTAGCGTAGTGGTAGAGACGTCAGCCAAAGAGGAGGCAGTCACGGTTCAAGCCCCAAAAACATCATTTTTGCATTTTTAGTGAAATAAGCACGAAACATTCCCCTGACATATATGTATATATATACAATTATAATTTAAGTAAAATGCAATGAAATGGGCCATGTATTTATGAAGAAATCTGACACAATAAAAAAATAAAATATTTTATAAGTGCCCATAGCTGAGCAGCGCTCTAACAAGCTGAGTATGTTTGCCTGCAGGTGACCAGTGGTTTAACAGGTGTAATAGGAGTACCCGGAGTTGAGCAGTGCTTTAACACACTGAAAGTGTGTGCCCGTAGTTGCGCAACATTTCACACAGCGTAATATGCGTGCTCATAGCCAAATAACGCGTTAACCAGCGTAACCCGTTTGCGCGGAGCTGCGCTGCGCACCAACCGGCGGGCAATGTTGAGCAACGTGTATGAAAGCCACCTTTAAACAGACACACCTCCTAGCCTGTCTAGACAGTAGTAAAATAAAAAAAACAATGCCCAGGCTTGAACCCAGGATACTGTGCATCATAGTCAAAGTATTGGACCACTAAGCCATGACAGCTGTACAGAAAAATGCAGTATTTGCATATATATAGGAATGAATGGAAATAGAAGCATGAGAAAGCAGGTTTTGTGAAGCTGATACAATTCCAAAATGGCCAATCACAGATAAGCGCGGGAAAAATGGCATATATAAGCCCCATAGGTGGGAATACACAGCATAACTGATTGTGGAACCTATTTGCAGTCAGGATGGCAGGTGTAGGAGAGGGTAGTCACTTTCGAGCACAGAGGTGGGGTGTTGAGGAGTCCAAATGCATGGTTTGGCTCCTAGTCCACGATCATGAGGCTCAACCCATGCAGGGCCAGGTTCTGTGGGGTGCATATAAGGCAGAGGCGTGGAACCGGTTGGCACATGATCTCATCAGTGCCACAGGCATACCAAGGACTGGGGAACAGGTCCGTCACCACCATGCGGACATGAAGAGACGGAAGCAGGACCAACTGAACTGCTGGATCCAGGAGGCCCGGCAAATGCCCATTGCTCCACTACTGAGTAAGTATCCATGTAATTATGTATGTAAGGAATTATCCTAGCTGATATTATGGAGATGTATGTTCCAATATTACTTCATTTATATTACAGCTGCAGGTGTGCGTTCCTTGACTCGGCGAGCCTATGGTGATAGGCTGGAGCGGTTGCGCCACCAGGCTGGTTAGTAATTATATTTCTGTAATTGTTATACAATATAAGTGAGACAGCTTGTAAAAGAGTTCACTGTAGTTACATATTAATAAAGTTCAATTAACACTAGAAGAAAGATTCTGCTAGTACTGTATGATTAGATAAGTGATGCAGCCTGTAATCCAGAAATAAAAAGTAAACAAGTCTGAAATAGTGATTACCCACCTGACGTGTAATATCAGATAACCTGCAGCAGCCTGAAAATCAGTGGTAAACAAGCTAAAGTTAATAGACATGGGTCAAATACATCCCCTTAGAAAATCTGCCAAATGAAACAAGTGAGTCTGTTGAAAAGGATTGTTGTACTCAAGTATGACATGTTAATAACGCCTAGAATAAAGTACCATCTTGAATTGTAAAAATAAAACAAGTGAGTGTAGAAAGAGGTATGAATCGACCAAGAAAGCTGTTATAACTTCTGAATAAAGTATACTGCAGTCAGTACATAATGGAATGAATGAGACAGCCACAACCAAAAAGTGAAATGTTTGAAATAAAGTACTGAAGCTGGAATGTGTCTGTCCCACAATTTGTATATGTTGCTGTACCCTTGCAATATGGAGATAGTATGGTTGTCTGAAATAATGAACATCCACAGTTGTCTAGAGCCATATACATGAAATGTATCAGGATGCTGTACCTGAACACAGCCAGATATGAAATGTGTATGAATAAAAATGCAATGTATATTAATGTAGCAGTAACAGTCCCATCACCAACATTCCTAAGGTTACATATAGGAAACTCTACTGAGACCTGTAGGGTATATATATCTGCAGCTACTAGAGATGTACAGCATATGTATATGTAGTTGAAGTTGTTAATGAAATATTTCTTCACCCTACCCTATATTCACAAATAATGCCATTCCACAACAAACTGGGTATGTGTATTCACAATCAGTTCCTATGGACATTTGTCCTGTTGGTTCAAACATATTTGCATGTACGTTGCTGCATGTGCCCCATTCACATATCTAAACCTGATGGCCTGTTGCCATCAATTGACCCTGCATGCTGTTGGATTGTGTACTGTTGTTCAAAATATGCATGTGTTATGCTTGCTGTTCAATGCTTGGAATTCATGGGTGTTTGGTTAATGGGAATACTGATGCATGTTGTTACAACTAATTTGGAATGGTATTGTTTGTTACTAACCCAAAATGTCAAAATATTTCTAAACATAGGACAACAGGGAAGGCGGGTTCCAGCGGACCCACCTCTCCCACCTCAGCTGGCGAGTGCACCTGGCACTAGTGCCCAGGCGGGAACCTCCTCTGGTGGCCCTGTGCCACCTTCGGGTGGAAGCGCTGCACGGGATGGGGCTCATCCCTCCTCTGCAAGTGTGGCCGGAGGAGACCGTCCACTCACCCTCCAAAGTGTCCGGTCTGTGGTGCGTAGCGAGATCAGGCACTCTGTGCTTGAACCCCTACGCCAGCTTGAGGCTTGGGTGGCACAATTCACAGGTGTCCCTGCTGCCCGTCCTACACAGCCCCCAGCACAGCCCTGTCCTAGGCTGTGAAGGCACAGTGGCAACTGCCCATGGGTGGGGATCTCAGTTCCACTGTTGCCATCTGTGGACTCATGTGCTCGCAATATCCCAACATCCATCCCTGTCAATTGTGTTCCCCCCCCACATGTGTCATACTCCGCCCCTGTATGCATCTTGTTTATCTTGTCTGTCAACCTCCCATACCTACCTCCCCAAATATACCTACTTCCTGTACCTCACATTCCACTCTCACCTGAAAATAAAAATAAAAAAAGGGCACTCTGTTCCCGCAAAATAATTACGCCCCATACATAGCTGCCCATTTTGCAGACATGTCTGCTGGACATGTGAAGTGGTAATTACAATTGGCTGTACAACATACTTTGTTGTCCTCACCCCTCTCTCAGGGGTGGAAGGTTTCAAATTTCACACCAAATTACAGAGATATGCACAGCTGTTGCTGATAAAGAAATGGGCAGCTATGGTCCTTTTCTACATCCTTCCTGCAAATCCCATTTTCCTACTGTCCTACCCTCTTTGTGACCCCTTTTTCACCACTGTCCTATCTCCCCATTTTCTTTTCTTTCAAAGAAATTAGCATGGGCATGCGCGAGAGTAAGCACTTTTAAGCAGTAGTAAGCGGGTGTGCGCTTGTGTGCGCTTAGCTAAGCGTGTGTGCGCGAAGCTAAGCGACAGTGCACATGCGTGAGCACCACACAAACCAGCGCTAACCCACTTACAACTGCTTTAAAGTGCCTTAGTCACTCTGAATGACAAGGCCTGTAGTCTGCTCAGCAGCCAAATAAAATTCCTCTGTCAGTCTCAAACCCAGGACCTTGGAAACACCAGTCTGCATGACTTGCCACTAAGCCATGACTGATATACAAGAACTTTGTGCTGAAAGCAATATATCATGAAATTGTAGGACTGAATATAAAGGGAATATAGGAAGGCTATTACACAAAGCTTGTCCTATATCTTTACTGGCAATTCTTGTGGATTTGTATAACATTAGTGTGAGAAGAGAAACAGCCATGCTAGTCAGTAGCTAGTAGGCAGTAGCACCTTGCAAACCATACACACTATCAGAGCAGGATAACCACTGCCATATTTGAACAGGTAAGAGGCCAGATCTCACAAATGTGACTGAATTACAGGGATGTCCCTGATTTGAAAACAAATGTTAACTGTGCCCCACTGATTCCCTGTGAAATTTACTAATAGTAGGCAGAGAGGTGTTTTGTCCCACGTAATGGTAACTGTCAACTACTGAAAGTATGCACTACATGCATGTCAGAAATGGTGTATTCACAAGCACACCCACATGTAGGTGTACAACCCACAAATATCAAAGGAGGTATCCAACTAACAACAGAAGGACAGTATAGCTGGTTACAAGCACTGCATGTGCCTGCTATCCATAACTGTTAGGACAAAGTAGAAGGTGCCACTACTGCTGAGGAGCAAAATGAAATACCCTTGTAGGTGTCAAGCCCCACACCCTGGCCAGACCAGACTGCATGCAGTACCATCAAACCTCAACAAACATATAAGGAACTGCTGCTGAAAGAAATATAGCAAGCAGTACAAGGAGTAAATGTGAATGGAAAATAGGAAAGCCATAGCAACACATTCCAGTAAAGACACCTAGCAGGCCTCCAAGGAGTGAATGTAAAGGCTAAATAGTGAAGCCATAGCAACAAATTGCAAGAGCCACTGCAGTAAACCAGTTACTCCACAAGTCCCACAGGAAAGCACATACTCCCATTTAAACAGTATTAGCATTATTAGGTGTCAGTTAACATACACACTGAGAAGAATAAACTGGAGGAAGCAATAGTCAGGTGTCAGTACAACATGCATGTCAGTGCCTACAACACAGCCTGAGATATGAGAGACATACCAACCTTTACGCTCACACAACAGTGTCCACAGCATACCAGCATGGTCCCCACCTTGAAAATCTGAAATGGCTATGCCTACCTCACCTAACATTTTATAGCACTGACCCGAAATCACAGTGAGAAATGCAATTACCACACAGCAGGCTGCATGCAGTTAGCAAATGCTGCCTAACAATTGCTGCATAGGCCATCACATGCCCATCTGCATATACCTACAAAAGCAGCCTGTACTCCCAGTCCACACATGCAATACATTCATTGCAAAAGAGATAGAGAGAGAGAGAGAGAGAGAGAGAAAACATAAATAAATAAAAACAAAGAAATAAAAAAAAAAAAACATAAGAGACACAGACTGCTGAAACCACTACAGTACAGAACAGCAGGCTACCAAGCAGCAAGCCATCAAAATTAGCAGTGCCCAAGAAAGGTAATGTAAACTAATAATGTAATAGTCTACATACTGAGAACCCTCCAAATGTGTTAGCAGTCTGTATATAAATATATATGAGGATGTGCATAGGGCAGGGGACATACTGCAACTTTTAGTGAAGGCTGGACATACATATGTAAGTGAAGGATGCTATATGCACATAACAATCTAGGTTGTAGTGCAACGTACAACATAGGTTGTGCAGTACAGAATGTTTAGCAGTATGTTAGTGTGTGTATTCGTATGTGTAAATAAAAAGGTATAAATATATATAAATTATATGTATATGCATGTATAATTATGTATGTATCTATATATAATGTGCATATATGTATACATAGATAGAGAGGGATGTAGAAATAGATAGACCCAGAATGATACCACAGTACAAGGACAAAATGATTGACCTCAACAATTGGCAAAGCTTCTGGTGTCATTCTAAGGGGATCCAGCATCTGTCTGCCTGGGACGACATGACCGACTGCTATGACAGAGATGGCCTGCACCTGTTGCCCTCAGGATTCCAGATACTGGCTAAGACTCTTGCCATCCCTATAGTACCTTTGTCAGGCAAGGTTCAAATGACAAATACACCACTGTAAACGGTGACATATGTGACAGCTGTGCAGTGACAGAGACCTGGTGCAAAGCTTCAGAGAGCACCCCTGCATTACCGGGCTTCAAGTCATACCACACCTGTTGGCCACCTAACCCAGACAGAAGCACTAAAGGCGGAGGTGTGTCCATATTCATTACGGATATCCACACCTCCAGGCTAGTTGCACAGCGTAATGCATCTGAGGTATCCAATTGCAACTAACTCTGGGCAAGAACGCAATCCAAATCGTAGCTTGCTACAGACCCCCACCATGCCCCAGGATTCACACCCCTCATGTCATGATACACTGGAAAGTATTGGATACAACCCAACACCCAATAATGGCCGAATTCACCTACCCCACCATTAACTGGAAAAACTACCTTGGATTAACATATTCACACCCCCACCAGGGGCAGCAATATCCCACACTTGGTCATCACCAACATGGGAAACCGGTGTTCCACACAAGAGGTCAATTCCTCATTGGTGAGATATGACCACAAGGTAATCAGCCTAGACATCCACATCCCACCCCCAGCCCCAATTAGGGGCACCATCATAACAAACGTCTGAAAAGCCAATGTCACACGTCTTAAGACAGAAGTGGCAAACTGCATGACACCCATGCAGATGGACAATAGAGGTATGACTGCTGAATCCTACACAAATGCACTGTATAAGCACTTACACGAGTGCATGGATCATGCTATCCCTAATAGAACCAAGATGTTATCCCCCAGACAAAGGAAGCCAGTCTGGTGGTCCTGTGCCATAAACAAACTCTACATCAGAAGAAAGACACTGTTGCAAAAATAAGTAATTTCCCATGACTGGAGGAACTCCATGGTCAACCTCAGTAAGAAGCTGAGATCCCTCATAAAATCCCCCAAAGCTAGTTACAAAAACAAAAGTGCCACTGACTCTAAAGACAACCACAAAGCATTCTATAGCTATGTCAAGAATCTAAATGGGAACACTCAGATCTGCTCTGAGGTACAGCATAATGGAACTAAATATACATAACCAACTGATATTGCCAACATCCTGGCAGATAGGTTCAGTGCTAACTTTACCCCCCTCTCACCCCCTAGAGGGCCCATCTCTATACTGGAAGAATGCAAAGTCCCTTTAATCACGGCTGCACAGATAAAATACACACTCTCCAAAGCCAAGAACACAGCATCCATAGGACTTGACAATATTCCAGGCTGCATTCTACATGAACCACTGAATGAACTGGCACCCTACCACAGTACCATGTTCAATCATAGCCTCACCTCAGGCTTTGTAGCCACTGAATGGCGCAACACAACATATCCCACTCCACAAAGGGGGAGCCACAATGGACCATGGTAACCACCGCCCCATTAGCCTGATAAGCCTGATCTGTAAGGCCATGGAATGTACCATCATGGAACTCATAAACAAAGACACTGGTAATCTCCAAACTCTGGACCCTACTTAGTTTTGATTTGTAAAAGGCAGATCATGTCTCCTAAACCTGATTGACTTCTTTGAAGCAGTCAGCAAAGCCATAGATGATGGTGAAATGGTTCACACAGCTTATGTAGACCTCGCCAAGCCTTCCAACACCAACCCCCAGTCTGGAATTATAGATAAGCACACTAAACTAGGTATAAATCCCTATGCATAAGATGGGTTGACAACTGGCTCACAGACAGAACCCACACTGTGAAAGTAGTGTATTCCAAATCCGACATCAGACCAGTGACAAGTGTAGTACCACAGGGTTCAGACCTGGGTCCTCCCCTGTTTGGTATCTAGCTCTCCAAAGTGCAGGCCAACACAGAAGGTCTGTGGCTAACAAAGTTTGCAGATGACTGCAACCTAAGAGCCATAATCGCAACTCCTAATGATGTGGGAAAACTACAAAAGGCCCTCACTGAGACAGATACCTGGTGTCAAAACCATGGCCTGAAGCTCAATGCCAAAATGTGTATTGTCATCCCCATGGTATAAACTCTGTACCCATGAACTACCAGATAGCTGGTAGTCTACTTAATGCCGAAAATGTGATAATAGACCTTGGGACACAGGTGCACAGTAGTCTCTCCTTTGATAGCCACATTGCCACAGTGGTTGGGAAATCCATCTACGTGGCTCGTCTCATCACAAAAGGATTCCCATCCAGAAAAAAGAGGTCATTGTTCCCCTCAACTCATCACTTATTAGACCCATAATAGAGCACAATGCCCCTTTTGGTATGTACCTCACAGGACAACTACAACAACTGGAAAGACCACAGAAATACCTCACAAAGAGGATTACTGGCCTCAAACAGATGCCCTATGCAGACCATCTCAAAAAACTACAGCTTGACACCATGGCATATCGCCTACTCAGGGGTGATCTCTGCCGAACATACACAGCTATGTCAAACCTACAGCTGTTGGACATGCTCCACTCAAATAAATCCCAATCCCTCTGAGCTACACGCTCTAGGGACCTTAACCTTGTCACCACAATAAACCGAACATGCTGGAGGGATAGAGTCCTGTCCCAGACACATCCCATACTCTGGAACAGACTACCTATGTATGTCAAACAGAGCTCCTTATTAGCACTCTTCAAGAAAGATCCTGATGATTGGATGGGAAATGGGGAATTCACCCCAGAGATCACGTCTGTGGCTCTGCTCAACAGGGGCATAGGAAAATACCTTTCTTGGGTGGCAAAAGCCAGGGTACATTTATTGGCTAGGCTTGTATGGGCCCTAGGGCCGATAGCCTAGTACCTACCTATGACCATATATAGATAGATAGATAGAATATGTATATACACATATTATGTAATAGACACATACATATATAGATATATATAGATACATACACATATACAGACAGATATGCATGTGTACAGATATGTATGTATATGAATCTCTCTCTCTCTCTATCTCTCACTCTCTCTCTCTATATATATATATATATATATATATATATATATATATATATATATATATACACTGAGAGAGGCGATGTATTGCAACAGGTGCCTGTTGACAAAGGCATGTACTGAACACCAGTGCAGATACAGGAGTACCATACCCCATTCCAAAACACTTACACCACTAATCACCACATATGTGGTTGCCTGCCTACTACTGGATGTGTCAGGAGGGAACATGGGAAACAAGTGTACAATAGCCTCCCCTGTGATATTCACAGTGGCACACCAGTCTTGTAATACCTGTACATGGTACATGTCAGCAGAAATGGTGGGTCAGCTAGTGAAATGTAGGTCACTGTACCCCTCTACACCTCACAATGTCCTACATGGTATGTACCTCCCATGACAACTACAGAAAAGGAGAAGGATACAGTCATACCTAACAAACAGTGATAATGCCCTCAAACACATTACCTATGCAGAGTGACTGACAAAACCACAGATAGAGTGCCACTCAAACTACCGACACAGAGCATACCACTGCTGGACATACATAGTTAGTCACACCCATAACAGTTGTCCAACAACCATGGTAACACCTCACAATATCCCCAGCATAAATTACCTATGTCTGTCATCCTTGGCATCGCAGTAAAGAGCACATGGTGGAGGTACAGGTCCCTACACACAAATAGGCCATACCCTGGAGTAAACCACCCAGCATTATGAAGCAAGGCTCCCCATTAGTAGATGTCAGACATACCCATGTTGATTGTTAAGCAGATAGGTAGTATGCCATATGAGTCACCCTGTGTAACTGTTTGACAGGAGCAAGTACAACCACATTACATGTGTCCCAAGGGGCAGGGTAGCATAACAGTATGCTGCTGTAGGCCCAGGCCCAATAGCATACTACCTGCCTATGACACAATGCACACACATGTACTCATTGCAATACCAACTATGTGAGGTGGATTGCATGTGCCACTGACTGTGTGCAAGGTCTGTAATGGTGTGATTGCACAGCATGACTTTGTGTCTGTCATGGTAGTGTGTGTCCTTGGTGTGAGGCCAGAGAAAGATGTGTCAGGTATTGGGATACAAACATACTACATTGCCATATGTTGTGCTGTGGTTCCCTGTATGTGACTGTGGTGTAGGTATGGATATGGCAAGAAAGACTACGGTGCATTACCAGTGACATTTGTACTGTGCATTGCATGCATTGCATGGGTTAACAATGTTCCCCATACATTACCTTGATACATACCCCCAGTGTGAGGCTGTGCATTGGACCTCAAACAGTGTGCCGACTGCTGGAGTATACTTGTTTGTTGTATGGAGTGTGCCTGGCACTGTCACAGAGTTGTCAGCAGAGCACTGGTATGTGGTCATTCAAATGTGTATCCCCCAATAGACAGATGCTATATATGGCATTTCAGTGATATCACTACACTACAGGGGTTGGGAGGGTGGCCTAATGGTTAAGGTGTTTGCCTTGCAAACATAAAAACATGCAGGTTTGTCAGTCTCACAAGGACAATTAATAGGGCTTAAAAATGGCTCGCAGTTAAGTTAGCTTAGTACTAATCTATGAACCTATGAAGTAGAGTTTCATGTGTGCCATATCACTTGCTCACATATTTTTCTTTTCCTTCCAGGGCAATGGTGCACCAGAGCAATCCCACATACTTTGCTGCAGAGGAAGAGGAGATACACCAGAGCCTGGTACAGGAGTTTGCCACACTCTTTTCCCACACCAGCCAGAATCAGCAGGAGAGGGCTGCACTGTGGCAAGACCTTGTCTGTCGGGTAAATGATATAGGCATGCACAACCGGACATATGAGCAGGTCCGCCATCACTGCAGTGATTTAATTAGAAATGTCCGTCAGCATGCGTCTAATATCCACAGGCAACAGCTTGCCACAGGTGGTGGGGTGGCTATACACCCCCCCTCACCAGACTGGAGGGGCTCCTCCTAAGTGTTGTGGCTCTAGCCCAACATCAACAACATCCACACACATGTGTAATGATGGAGGCTGGAGTCACCCAGCAGGAGGACTTGGAGCGTGCAGGTAACATGCCATATCTATAGTTGACTGTTCTCTACACTGGTAGATTATGCATGTGTGAGGTGTGTACTGTGTTTGTAGCTATTATCCTGGTAATTATTGTGCAAGAGTGATATTCTCAATATCGGCAGTAGATCTGTGAAAGCCAACTGTTGTACTACTGAACTGTATCATACTCACAGTATCAATGGCACAGTTGTGCCCACTGACAATGAATGTCTTATTTGTGCAGGTCCCTCTGGTGTAACAGCAAGTCAGCCAATCCATGCTGGTAAGTGTGTAATAGCATTCCTTTAATACTAATGATAGTAATAGTAATAATACCCTAAAATTGTGTTGCTATGTGTGTGATTGCAGGTGTATCTGTGTCTGTGTGTTTGTATCTCATGTACTGAGGAGTGTGCATGTGTGCATGTGTGCATGTGCGCATGTGTGCATGTGTGCATGTGCCCATGTGTGCATGTGCCCATGTGCGCATGTGTGCATGTGCCCATGTGTGCATGTGTGCATGTGCCCATGTGTGCATGTGCCCATGTGTGCATGTGTGCATGTGCCCATGTGTGCATGTGTGCATGTGTGCATGTGCATGTGTGGTAACATTGTGTGCACATTGTAAACTGTGTTTCCTGTCTTCTTCTCACAGGTTCTGGTGCTGCTCTGGTGATGTGCAGCAGGGAACCTGAATCTGCTGCTGGGGATAGTGATAATGATGATACCTGTGTAATGGCACAGGGAGGTGTGCCAGGGTCCGTTGTTGGTCAGCCAATTGATAGTACACAGCTGTCAACCCCATCAATGCGCAAAGTCATCCTGCCAATACATCCATTGTCACCAATATCCCTAGGTGATGGACAGCATACAGTGGGCATTGACCAGGGTAATGTGGTATCAGTGGCTCATGCATCCCCACACAGCAGCCATGGCCAGAGTCCTGACATGGTACCACACAGGCAGATGTCCAGGGGTTCTCGTGGGAGCATCCGTGGTCGTACTGCCCCTGTCAGACGTGCCCACAGAGATCTTTCAACCTCAGCTATGTTCCGGGCTGTAATGCAGGCATAGTCATGTATGGAACGGTACACCAGACAGGGTCTGAGGGAGCTGAGAGTACATCGCACTGCTATGAATGACACTATGCATGACATTGCCGCTGCTATCCGTAATTTCACCGAGGTCATTGATAGACATTGGGAGGACACATTAGATCTGTTCCACAACTATATGTCCATGAGCCAGGGCAACGGAGGGTGGTTGAGGCATTGACGTGGATGAATGCCAGCAACAGCAGCAGCTGGCAGTTGTCGTAGATGACAACAAACCTGCGGCCGCTCACATAGTGCCAGTACCAGCCCCAGCAATGCTGGGTCTGTGCTGTCATCAGACCGCCCTAGGAGACCTCGTGCATGTGGCTCTGGACAGTCCCAGCAGGGACATGTCTCCAGTCAACAACCACCTGCTTCTGATGACAGTACCCAGTCTGGCTTAGTACCTGATACTGTCCGTAGCACACCTGCTAGGCACAGGTACCATGTCCGTGGCCAGAGACAGTGATCTGTACGACCTGGCAGGTACAGTCTGTGGCTGTCCACAAACAACCGTATATGGCGGTCACAAGGTGGAACTGTGTGCATGCATACACACATGCATAATGCTAACACCTAGGGCTAACACATACATGCACACACTGCATCAACATTGCCCCATCTTCTACGGTTGTCCCTCACTAACACACACACATATATGTTGATTGGTTGTATCAGTGGCAGACTCAGGCATACCAAGTACACACCCGGTGCATATGATGAAACTGTGCCACCTCCTGCAATCTGTAACATCGATGCAGGACCGGTTAACATGGTGCTGATGTACAGGGTGACTACATAGATGTGTAGTGATATTATCATGTTGTCAACTGTGCAGTGTAATGATATCATTGTGGGTATATCCCAGCATGCCTGATGCATTAACAGTATGATTGTCATTGTGTTGTTTGGTACACCCCTATAAATTACCATAGTATAATGTCCGCACATCTTTGCATTCTGCTGGTAAGGCTGTAAACAGTAGGCCACCTACATAGGTAGCACAGGGGATAAGTAAATGGAAGTTATGATACTCAATGGTGGACATGTAAACCACACGATGCATGCAGTACAACCTCTACTCTGCATGGAGAATGTTGATATCTGTGCAGTAAAAGACAACAGGTTCAAGACTCCCAAGAGCACCCTAGCACTACCGGGCTAGACCTCATACCATGCTTGACAGCCCCAAAACACACAACTAACTATGACAGGAGGTGAGTCTCATTAAATGTCAGGGATACTGTGGTGGCAGGACAGGTAGCATACAGCCTACTAAGTTGGGGAATGCTGATTGAGGGCTCAGTGTCTGTCATTATAAATGTGTATTAGTTCTGGTTTAAGCAGTTGGGCTTCAGGCCAGTTATTTCACATTCAAAGGTTCATGGTCTGCACACTTGTGGGAGGAGAGACTGGACTCTGCCCATCTGTGGTGGGAATTTCTGGCTAAAGGCTTATAGTGCCTGCATATTTGAACTGTTTCTTACTGAAATTGGTACACCTTGTTTGCTGTAGCATAGACTAGATCTATGGCTGCTGATTGTAGCTTTGTTTGTATGCTTGTTTGCTTGTTATTTCCCTGAAACACTAATCCCACCTGAAATGCAGCTTTACAGCACCTCTGAGAATCCCTAGTGACATGTGCATTGCTTACTGTATGTATGTCCTTGTTTCACTTGACAGAAGGTTAGTGTTTGTCAGTTATGAAATTAAGTTACCTGTAACACATTGCATTTGAGATACCTGGAACTTGCTCACTAAA
The DNA here is from genome assembly GCF_019279795.1 of Protopterus annectens. Taxonomy (NCBI): domain Eukaryota; kingdom Metazoa; phylum Chordata; order Ceratodontiformes; family Protopteridae; genus Protopterus; species Protopterus annectens. Next base: position 1,202,748,463 of record NC_056732.1, read on the forward strand.
GCATTTATATATGCCAGCACTAACAAATTAAAACCATTACACCCTCACAAACTCACCTTACGTGCCTTTGGCCCTTTTTGGTGTTAATTATAAAGGAATTCCCAATACCAGCCTAGCATGTTCAAAGGTCAGTTGTCAATCTCCTCCACGGTCCAGCTGGTGAATCTGGGAATCTAGAGGCAATGTTACAACTGCCTCATTTACACAGTCAACCCTCTCCTCCTCCCAACAAATTTCACCACATGTGAGAGATGCAACCATATATCCAAACTGCAGGCTAAGCTCTCTCAACTCAGTACTGGCAAAACCTGTCAGGAGGAGAAGGAAACTACGGTCACTACAATTCCAGTCTCACATAGATCTACCACTACAGCAATCCAAACAAATAAACACACACTACCATACTCGGAGTCTCTAAATAAAGGTCTGCCTATGCAGCAGACACCTCCAAAGCAGACACACAAGCAACCGCTACCCCAGAACAGAACATGTACAACACATAGCTCACAAAGCCAGTGTGCTGAACAGTCACAGCATGTAAGGCTAAACAACACACCTGCTACACTTGTGATGGGTGCCTCTATTGTCAGGTACACTGATGTCCCGCTCACCAGGCTGAACAAGGAGAAGGTCACAGTGAGATGCCTGTCGTGCGCTATGATCTGCCACATAACACAAACACACAGGTCACTCCAAGGCATGTCAAATATGACTCAGTCAGTGTCCATGCCAGTGTGAATGACCTGAGACATACCTCCCTGGACTACATGATGAGAGACATAGAGGAGCTCTCTGAGCATGTGGCCCAGACTGGTATGACCCTGACCTTGAGTAGCATCTTACCCTCACCAAGAAGGATGCCACAATATGTAGACAAGATGATCAATTCAGACAATTGGCTTATGTTTCAGCATCATTCAAAGGGGATCCAATGCCTGTCAGCCTGGGATGACATGCTCAACAAGCCACACTGCTATGCTAGGGACAGCTTGCACCTGTCACCCATGGGCTTTTGGATATTGGCAAAGGCTCTTGATACACCCATAGTGCCTTTTTTAGGCAAGGCTCAACAGGCAAGACCACCTCCATAGGTATCACAAGGGATAGGAAACTAATAGTAATGCTACTCAACGCCAGCAGTGTAAACGTAAGATGCATGCACTGGAAACTGTCCTTAGCATGGAGAACATCAATATCTGTGCAGTAACAGATTCCTGGTTCAAGGCCCCCCAAAAGTACCCCAGCACTGGCAGGTTATACCTCATACAATGCTTGTCAGCCACATAACTTGCACCAAAACAGAACAGGAGGGGGAGTATCAATATTCATCAAAGATACACACATCTCCAGATTGGTGGCACAGCACGAAGCATCAGAGACTATCCATGTGCAACTAACAGTGGGTAAGACTGCCGTCCAGTTTATAGCCTGGCACACACCACACTCCCAAACCCAGGTTACACACTTGGCCTACTTAAGAAGACATGTATATATGCAGGTGTCTCCAAACAACAATATATTGGGCAGCTTCATTTACCCACACATAGACTGTGAGCATTACTGTAGCTCCAACACCCTAGGTGTAAAGTTCCTAGAATCCATACACTCAATTTCTATAGAACTACTTGTTACAACTCCCACAAGTGGGGAATACATGCTGCACCTGTTCATCACCAACATGTGGACTATATGCTCCCAGACCAGATGTGTATCCCTCGCTGGTAAGATGACACCATAGACTACTCTCACTGTATATTCACATACCAAATGCAGCCCCTGCACAGAAAACCACAGTCATAAAGTTGTGTAATGCAAATTACATGTATTCACATGAGGCAGGCTTCACACATGGGAACTATTTCAGGTCACAGGTACATATGTCTATGTGGCACACATATACCTCATGTGTGCATTGACATTACTGATATGATCTATGTCATACAATATTAAGAGCAACACCCCACACACATGGACAAACTGTGTGACAAAAACACACATGGCATCTTTAAGATTCAACCCCCTACCTAACTATGTTATGACACTTGAGAGAGACGCATTAGCAGAGCACGCTATTTGCATTACTGGGAGGTTTCCCTTCTCCTGCTGTACTTATAGGGTGCTGACATCATCAGTGTTTATAATGAGGAATGTGCATCATGGAGTGTGTTCTTGTAGTTGGCAAAAGGGACATTTCTTTCACACAGAATTGCACACACACTAACCCCCCTCACCCAAACACACACACTGAGCATTTGTAGGATTTAAACCCCTAGCTAATTATGTTAGGGTATTTGAGAGAAATGCATTAGCAGAGCGTGCTATTCACAAATTGCAATTCTGGTAGGTTTCTCTTCTCCTGCTGTACTTATAGGGTGCTGACATCATCAGTGTTTAGAAAGAGAAATGTGCATCATGCAGTGTGTTTCTTTCACACAAAATTGCACACTAACCCCCCAAACACACACACACTAATCATTTGTAGGTTTCAAACCTCTACCTAACTATGTTATGACACTTGAGAGAGATGCATTAGCAGAGCGCGCTATTCGCATTACTGGGAGGTTTCCCTTCTCCTGCTGTACTTATAGGGTGCTGACATCATCAGTGTTTAGAAAGAGGAATGTGCATCATGCAATGTGTTCTTCTAGTTGGCAAAAGGGACATTTCTTTCACACAGAATTGCACACACACTAACCCCCCCCCCCTCACCCAAACACACACACACACACACACACACACACACACACTGAGCATTTGCAGGATTCAAACATGGATGTGACATTGCAAATTCAACCCCTGGGATCTCCACTGTATCCCTGCTTGACAGAGGCACAGCACACTAGCCTTACATGGTGCCTTCTGTGACCTACTTTACAGAGGCACAGTAGCCTACTGTACTGGGGAGGCAGATGCCAAGCACACTCTGGCTAAGCTTGTATTCTCTGGGGCAAACAGCCTAGTAATGACCTCTACACCCATATGTTTAATTGTCAGCTGCACAATATTTGTTGCTGATAAACTGTTTGCAGGTCTTTATTGCCATAGCTTTCCCTGTTTCTATGTACAACTTGTGTATCTGTGGAAGATGTTTGAATATGTGTGGGATCCACTATTTAACTTAAGTCTTTGTAGTCATTTAACTGTATGCACTGGGCAGATTGCTGTCTTGTGGTTGGTTCCTGGTTTAACACATACAAATACCACATATGTGTGGCCAACTGCTAAACTAAGACATGGCCTAAGTGTGTGAGCATGCCCAGTTCAGGCATATTCCATGGCTTGTTGCCTGACATATGTCTCATTTATTAAAGTGTGTGAGCATGCCCAGTGTGTGCTTTCCATATGTTGAGATCTTCAGTCCACCACATTTGTGGGTGTGTGTGAATTTCCACAGTATTTCACATTTATAGTTGTGTGTTGGGAGTTATGTTATGTACATACTGCCCAACTGCTTTGTGTCTGAACCCGACAGGGTTTATACTGTGCCTGCAGGGTTTCCATGGGATAGTTTGCATACAGTTGTCAACATCCTTTAATAATGACCATACACTGTAATATTGCATAGTGTACTGGTTCAGTACTTTCACTGTGGTGGACAGTATCCTGGGTTTCAGTCCTATCACTGCTTTCAATATTCATAGTGAGCACACCAGACTGGTTAAGGGCCAGTTGTGCACATATGACCATGTTGCATTTTGTTCTGATATGGACTACTTACACCAGGCTTGTCCATCAATGGTAGTGTATTCCACAACTTGGGTGGACATTGACAAACACTAGCGATGTGCCCTAGGCCATTTCTACTGCTAATCAGAGAGTGTGTTTGTCCTTCAACACACATTGTAACTGGAATTTGACATCATATATTTCAAGGTTAGTATAATGTGCCTCTGTCTACCCGTGACATAACAGTGATACCCAGGGTAAACCTACCATCACCCATCCACTCATCATGATTCCTGTTGAGGAGAGTCAATGAGGTACTCTCTGGCTAACCTGTACTGGGAGTTTACTCAAGAGTGGAGTGAGCTTCTGGGTTATGGATCAATCACTACAGCATGTGCTATGTATGTCAGTGCTGGGGTTCATTTCTCTCATGTGCATAGCTCACTGGCATTCAGATTGTACAAGGTGCAGCATGTTCATTGATTCCAGATTGGGCATGGCTTTATACATCAGGCACAGATTGCCTCTGGGCAGGCAGTATGGCACTGTGTGGAGCTGCGGTTTGTTTAATCAGGCAACACATGGCATCTGTTTGAGCTCTTTGATCCTCCTGGTGGGGTACTTTTGGGGTCTTTCTAGTTGCTGGAGGTGTCTGCTGAGGTACATGCCACAGGGGCCATTGTACTCAAGTGTGAGGCTGATGAAGGATGACTGAAGAGGCACGATGACCTCCCCTGATCTAGATCTGACTACCTTCATGATTAGGTGGGTATATGGTATGTTTCTGTAACCACTACAGCCACATGGTTGTCAAATGTCAGATATCTATCAAATTGTGTCCCCAGGTCTATTATTACTTCTAAAGTACTTAATGGGTTATTGGTGGGCACTTACTGTTTATCCACAGGGGATGACTATACACTTTTCTGCAATTAGCTTGATGACATGGCTGTGGCATCAGTTGTCTGTTTCTATGTGGCCCTTTTGTAGGATGCTTGTGTCAGCTGGAGGGTCAAATAAGGTGCCCAGTTTGTAGTCCTCTGCAAACTTGTTCAGACACAGTCCTTTCATGTTGGCCTGTACCTATGGGAAATATATACCATGCAAGGGAGGTCCCAGGACTGAGCCTTGTGGGATGCCAGTTGTAGCTGGTTTGTAGTCTGACATGGCTGCAGCATGTCTGACCATGTCAGTTCTGTCCTTGGGCTGGTTTGCAACCCATCTACTGACATAGGGGTTTATATTTAAGCTGGTGAGCTTATCTATAATGAACACATGGGGTATTGTATGGAAGGCTTTTGCAAGGTCCAGATAGGCTGTGTGGACCACATTCCTCTCATCAATGGCCTTGATGACTGTTTCAAATGAGTCAGACATGTTTAAGGGGCAGGATCTGCCCTTAAGAAAGCCACGCTGGGTAGGGTTCAGTGTCTGTAGGTCCCCAATATCTTTATTTCTGAGGTCCATGATGATCCTTTCCATAGCTTTGCAGACCAAGCTTGTCAGGATTCTGGGGTGATAGTTTGCAGTATCCATTGAGGCACCACCTTTGTGGAGAGGGACCACTGTTGCTGTACACTGCTCTTTGGGTACATATCCTGTGGTAAGGCTGAAATTGAGCAGTAGTGTTATTTGGCATTCCATTCTTCTTGGAGTTCATGTTGGACACAGCCCAGGACACCATCTCATACCATTGATGCTGTGTGTCTTGCTTTGAAGATGCTGCCTGTTACCTCAGCATCTGCAATGTCAGGGGGCCAGCACTCTGCTGGGATAGATATTTGTCATTTTTGGGGGGTTTGGACTGAACCTGTCAGGTTGGATGTTGGCAATGTGTGTGGGTTTGGTGTATTGTTTGCAATATTTGGTAATTCAGAGCATATCTGTGAATTCCCAACAAGGTTCCTACCATCAGTTAAGACAGCCTTGTGATTATCCTTAGTGTCCTGTACAATTTGTATCTCCATAGGTTCATAGGTTCATACTGGGCTATCTGCCCTAGGGCATTTATCAGCCTAGCCAGAGTGTGTGTGGCTTTCGCCACCCCTTGCTATGTGAATATTATGGCCATTTAGGGTTTACTTTACTGTGCCTCTGTCTAGATGTGACACACTGAAGACTCCCAGTGTAAATCTATGATCTCCCATCCACTTGGCAAGATTCCTGTTGAAGAGAGTCAGTGAGGGGCTCTGCCTAACATGGAGTGGGTTCTGTTCCAGAGTGTAGGAAGCCTCTGGATTAGGAATCTGTCCCTCCAGAACATTTGATTTATGTATGTGTTGAGGTTGACATCTGTCGCTCTCACAGCTCTAATGGCTTCAGATTTTCTGAGGTGGAGCATGTCCATCAATTCTGTATTGGACATGACCTTGTACACCGGGCATACATCGCCTATGAGTATGCAGTATGTGACTGCATACAGCTGGGGTGTTGTCAGCCAGGCAGCATATGACAAATGTTTGACACCCTTTATCCTCTTGGTCAGGTACTTTTGAGGTCTTTCTAACTGCTGCAGGTGTCGGGTACGGTACATCCCAAATGGGGCATTGTACTCACTTATGGGCCTGATAAGAGAAGAGTATAGGGGCACAATGACCTCTCTTGATGTAGATGTGAATCCTTTCATGATAAGGTGGCCAATATAGGTGGTTTTCCTAGCCATGTTGGCAAAGTGAGTGTTGCATGTGGGGTTACTGTCCACTTGTGTCCCTAGGTCCCTGATTACTTCTTCCATACGTAATGGATTACCACCTATGTGGTGATTTGTGAGTACCTTGTTTGGTATTTGGGGAGACATTCATACTCTCCAGTGTCTTCAGGGAGGCTGAGTGGTGTTCCTGGGTCTGAGAGGGTGATCTGTAGCATGCTAGAAACTGTACAGCGGTTTTGCCTACAGTTAGTTGCACATGGATTGTCTCTGATGCTTTGTGCATTGTCAGTAACCTGAATGTGTGGGTATCTTTGCTGAAAATGGATACTCCCCCTCTTTTTGTGGTTTGGTCCAGGTTTTGGGGCCGAAAAGCATGATTTGAGGTATATTCTAGTAGTGCTGGGGTGCTCTCAGGAGCCTTGATGCAGGTTTCCATCACTGCACAGATATCAATGTTCTCCATACTGGGGAGGGTCTCGAGAGTGTGCATCTTGTGGTTTAGACATCTGGCACTGAGCAGCATTACCTTCATGTCTTTTCCACTTATGTTTTCTTGGGAGGTGGGTTTGTCTTTTCAGCCTTGCCTACAAAAGGCACTATGGAGGTGGCAAGAGCCTTAGCCAATATCCGAACACACAGGGGTGACAGGTGCAAGCCATCCCTGGCAAAGCAGCGTGGCTTGTCAAGTATGACATCCCAAGCAGACACACATTGTATCCCCTTGGAATGACACCAGTAATTGAGCCAATTGTTAAAGCTGATCATTCTGTGTTTGTACTGTGGTATCATTCTTGGTGGGGGTAGGATGCTGATCAGGGTCAGAGTCATACCGGCCTGGCCTACATAATTGGAGAGCTCCTCTATGTCTCTTTACATGTAGTCCAGGGAGGTACATCTCAGGTCATTCACACCAGCATGGACAATGACTGAGTCATATTTGTACATGCTTTGGAGTGACCTGCATGATTGTGTTATGTAGCAGATTGTAGCAGCCTACAGGCAGCTTACTGTACCCTTCTCCTTGTTCAGTTTGGTGAGCGGGACATCAGTGTGTCTGCCTATGGAGTCACCTATTACAAGTGTATCAGGCATGTTGTTTGTCCTTACGGGCTGTGACTGTTTGTCACACCGACTTTGTGTACTATGTGTTGCATGTGCTATGTTTGAGGGTAGTGGTTGCTTGGGTGTCTGCTTTGGAGGCCTCTGTTGATTTGGTGGTTTTTAATTATAGCCTCCAGGAATGTTTTTGTGTGTTTATGTATTTGATTTGCAGTTGTGATAGGTCTATGTGAATGGGTTTGTGGTGTGTGTGGTTACCTTCTCTTCCTGACTAGTTTAGACAGTACTGAGTTGAGTGAGCTCAGCCTCCAGTTTGTAGACGTGTTTGCATCTGTCACATATATTTGAATTTCTTGGAGGGTGGAGGGGGTTGTCTGTGTACATGGGGCAGGTGTAACATTGGCCAAGATTCACAGATTCAACTTGTTGTAGCTGGCCTTAGGGGATTTTATGACTGGCCATATTTTATTGCCATAATACTGATCAGAGATTACTTCCCTTTTTGGGTTTGCTCTATCATGTGGTGACTTCCTCATTCTCTTGCATGGTTTGGTAATGGCTGTGGTCCACCATGCAAGATGCCTGTGTGTATGGTATTGGGCCTTGGTTTTATTTGGGATTGCATAATCCATGCATTCCTGACTGTGTTCATAGAATGCATTTATAAAGGGTTCTGAGGTGTGGCCCATATTTTCCACAGGCACAGGGCCTTTAATGGATTACACATCAGTTTGGAGGAGTGCAACATTTCCTTTACACGTGTTTTTCACTGTGGTTTTCTGGACAGGGACTGTGGTCCAGCTGTGAATATCCAGTGTGATTACTCTTTGGTCTGATCTTACCAGTGAGGAATACACTTCTCATCTGGCCATAGAGTACCCATGTTGCTGATTATCACATCCAGTATGCTTACTCCCCTTGTGGGAGTGGTACATTGTTCCTGAGCATGTTGGTTTAAGGATTCTAGGAAACTTTGGCCTAGGGTGTTGGTGCTGGGATAATGCTCCCAGTCTATGTTTGAGTATTTTTAGTCACCCAATATAATGTTGTTTGGAGAGCTTGATATTTCCATGTGTTCCAATGTAGGCCAAGTGCAGTTCCTGGCATTAGGAGGGTAGTCTGTAGCAGGCTACAAACTGGCAGGCAGTCTTAGCCACTGTTACTTGAGCATGGATAATCCATGCTGCTTCTTGTTGTGGTACCAACATGGGGGTGTGGTTATCCTTGACGATTATTGCTACCCACCCTCCTTTTATAGTTTGTTCCATGTTTTGGGGCTGTAAAGCATGGTATGAGGTGTAACCTGGTAGTGTTAGGGTGCTCTTGTGAGCCTTAACCCAGTTTTCTGTTACAGGACAGATATCAACATTCACCATGCTGAGGGGAGTTTAGACTGCATGCATCTTTCAGTTTGGACATCTGGCATTGGGTAGCATTACATCTAGGTTCTTATCCCTTGTGATACCTATGCTGGTGGGGCATAAATGCCTTGCTCAGCATGTCATCCCAGGCTGGCACGCATTGTATCCCCTTTGACTAATGGCAATACTTAAGCCAATTATTGTAATTGATCATCTCGTCTTCATATTGTGGCATCATGCTTGGTGAGGGTAGGATGTTAGTCAGGGTCATCATGTTTGCATATACTACATGGTGTTGCATTGCTTAACACATGACAATCATGCCTCAGGTGGTGCTGCAGGGCTGTCTATGTTGGATGCACATACTACACTCCCTGTACATGTTTGATAGCAGGTTGTGCCAACTTAGGCATCCCTTTTACTATATGTGTGAGTCAGAGAGAGGTATCATTTCCTGGGTTCCTACTGAGCTAGTGTATGTGCTATGCATTGCCACTTTGCCAAGGCCAAGGCATACTGGGCACGCCTCCTTCTGCCTACTGGTGCAGGCTCAAGTTGTTCCTCCTCCGAGTCACACTCTGCCTGTGATTGGCTTGGCAATGGTGGGGGGCTGTTTGGCCCAGCCCTATGCTGGTCCTGCTGCAGCTGTTTTCTCAGAATCATATTATGTAGCATAGCACATACCATGATGATTTGGGTACATGTAGTTGGTGAGTACTGCAAGGCTCCACCAGATGTGTCCAGGCACCGGAACCGTGACTTGAGCAGCCCAAACACACGCTGAATTACATTTCGTGTTTGTGCTTGTGCCTCATTATGGCATTCTTGTTCAGGTGTGTGTGCGTTTCTGATGAGTGTCATCAGCCACGGCTCCAGTGCATAGCCAGCATCCCCCACTAAGTGACCATGTGGGATGTCCCCATTGGCAAATGTCTGGTACAGCTGCGTCATATGCCAGATATGTGAATCGTGATAGCTTCCTGGGCAGCCAGCACACACATTCATTATTATGCCCTGGGCATCACACACGACCTGGCAGTTGACGGAGGGGAAGCCCTTGCGGTTAATGTAGGCCCTACCCCGCTCACCAGCTGGTGCTTTGATGCGTATATGCGTGCAGTCTATTGTACCGACTACCTCAGGGTATTCCACTATTTACTGGAAGAGACGCATATTGCTGGCCAATACCTCACAGGAATTGGGGAAATATACATGCTCACCGACATGTGTTGACATGGCATCCAGGAACTGGTGCAGTACCCTGGATGCTGATGCCTGTGATATCCCCATAATATCACCAGTTGGTCTCTGGAAGGTACCTGTTGCTAGTATTCTTAGGCCAACACATACCTTGGTTTCCACTGGGATGGGTTCCCCCCTGTTGGTTCTGTGTGTGAGGCATGGCCTGCACAGCTCAACAATTTGCTGCATGAGGTCTCTGTCCACTCTATAGCGCTCCACTACTCCAGCTCATGTAACCCCTGGTAGGTGACCCTGGGCCTGTACACTCTTCTCTGTCTCTTCACTGTGGGTTGTCTGGCAGCATTTGCATAGTCACCACCCTCAGCAAGTTGCATATGTCTCCTTATAACAGCTATGGCAGCCCCTAGCATTTTTTGTCTGAGTGAAGCTTTTTCAGTATTCACTTCTAGTAGCTTACTCCTCTGTTGCAGTGTCTCTTGAGAGAAACATTCTGCACTGTTGTTTGCAGTGTTTTAAGTGCTGGGCTGGGCTACTGTTCTGTCTGTGTAATTGCCTGCTTCTGATTGTTTCCCCCTGCTAGCTCTGCCAGTAATTTCTGCTAGCTTCCTACTAATTCCCATGCTTCCTTTTCCCCTTCTGTTTCCTCAGGGGGGAGTAATGTGTATACCAGCATAAACACACTCGCAGTGGCTAACACATACACACACATGCTTAGACGGTCTAGAATCTGCTTATTTGGGTTAAAACATGCGCACACCAGCGCAAACAAGCTTACAGATTTTTAAACAGGCTCCTACATGCTTATTCTGCCTTAAACGCGTGCACTCACACTTACACACGCACACTCTGTCTTACTCGTGCCTACCAGCATGCACACATGCACGCCCAGCAAGAAACTTTGGTGTTATCCATCATGTACACCTTCCATTTCTTGGCTTTCCCATGCCTACTTGTTGACACTCCTCTTTCCATGATGTGTGACTGACAGCTTTCACATGCCACTGTGCTCCAATGAGCTGCATTCCTTTCATACATTCCCCCTGTGATGTCACCTAACTCCTACTCTGTTACTTCCCCTTATCCTACTCCTACACTGCACGGATTGTGCTCATTTTCTACGTAACAGTGCGATTCACTATCCTACCACTCATTTACATAGGATTGCCTACTAATGCTTAGTTACATGTCTTACACTCTGCTTCCCCCCTTAGCAACCCCTACTTGGTGGCCATGTTGTTTTACCCTGCTATTCCCTTCCATTGTATACTCATGCTTTGCATTAACCCACATTTTTGGGTTTAATATTTTTATTTTTTGGTTTTTTTATAGCGCAGCCTGTTTGCGCGAAGCTGCGCTACGTTTAAACATCGGCAATCGCCGAAAAAAAAAATATTTCATGTTTGCATCAGGGTACGTTGCCAGTGGCCACATATTTAGCCATTGGCATGCTGCCTGCAACATTTGCAACCTTTATTTGGAGCTGACATGGCTCCATTGTGTTATTTGCAGAACGGTACTCAGTTATCAACTGAGTACATTTCTGCAGATAACATGGCTCTTACACGGGCAGGTTTCTGCTTCCTGGATTGCAAATTAACCTCATTTGCATGCCTTTCAGCTGCAAGTGAGGTAATTAGCATATCCACGCCCTGCCCGTGTAAGAGCCGTTTTAGGTGCTCTCTTACACGCACAATCTGGCTGTTCCTGGATCACGATGGCTGCATGGAGTCTTACACTACTCTTAGACTCCATGCAAGCCATCGTGAATCCTGCCCACTGTCTGATGGGGGGTGGGAATGGATAATTAAAGTAAGAAAAATGTGTTACCATGGAAGACATTTAAGCTATGTATTAGAAATAAAGTTTAGTTAATAAATTATAGTTAATGAGAAAGTTAGGGTATTAGGGGAGTGTGTATCTCCTACCCATAGATAACTGAAATAATTACTGGGTATTGTTTTTAGCTTTTGAGGGGGTGCTGGTGGGGAGTTCAAGGTTGAATTTCATGAAAAGATGGCTAGCCCACAACAGTAGGGTTAAGATTATTGAATGTATTGAATTTTTGGTATTCACTACACATATGTTTTATTTTATGAAAGGGTGGATTGTCAGATCAAATATAGTAAAGGAAATATGATCAATTCTGGGAATGTTTAAAGTATGTAATATAAGGGTTGGAGATGATGTGAAACAATGTCAAAATAACTCTTTTCTGGAAATTAACATGATAAAAATAAAAGGTGATATAATATCCTAATACAAGAACACTATTTGATGGGTAGATTAGATACATTAGACAAACAGAAAATTAGTTATTAGAAGGCATAAAGGTCTAAAGAGATGGTAAAATTGTACATTTCTGTAAGAACTACTCTTACATGATTTATTTAGCAATTTTTCAACCAGGAAGGTGGTCTACTTAGGGGAGAGAGAACATAAGAGAAGAAAAATATATTTTAATAAATTACAATTGATAGAAAGTGCAACAGAGATAATGCAGAATAAATGTGTGTGTTGTATACATTATACAATGAATGACATAATTAAAAACATTAAAACTGACATCCCAGTTGCAACTTATATTTATATCAAGTTTACACTGTGCATAACAAATTTTACATTATATACAATAATTAAGATAATTACAATTTCATCAAGCATCAAGTTAACAAGATGCAAAGTTTACATTATATGAAATGACAGAAATTTCTTAAGGAAGATTTTATCTGTAGGTAGCTTTACTTATTGACTAATTGTTATAAATAACAATATTCTCAGAAAATGTATCATATATCCCAAAAGAAAGAAAATTTAGTCTGCTGTGGAAAATGCTATGTTTAAACCAATGCCCCAGGTGACATGTAGTAATTTAGTAAAAACACTGTCACCTATTTAAAGCATGGCTCTTGAATGGTAATACTTTCTTCAGCAGAGTCTCTGAGTGAGTATGCAGGGTCTACAATGGCTGATGTTTTCCTAAGGCATGGGCAGTATGCAGGGTCTACAATGGCTGATTTTGTTCTGAGATGAGCAGCATGCAAGGTCTAAAATGGTTTATTTGGTTCTATAAGATGGGCAGTATGCGAGGTCAACTATAGCTTATTTTGTTCTATAAGATGGGCAGTATACAGGGTCTACAGTGGCTGATTTTGTTCTAAGAGATGGGCAGTGTGCAGGGTTTATAACAGCTGATTTTGTTCTAAGACATGGAAAGGATGCAAGGTCTACAATAGCTGATTTTGTTCTAACAGATGAGCAGTATGCAAGGTCTACAATGGCTTATTTTGTTTTATAAGATGGGTAGTATGCAGGGTCTACAATAGCTGATTTTGTTCTAACAGATGAGCAGTATACAGGGTCTACAAATGGTTATTTTGTCCTATAAAATGAACAGTATGCAGGGCCTACAAGAGCTGATTTTGTTCAAAAACATGGGCTCTATGCAGGGTCTACAATGGCTGAGTTTGTTCTTGGATATGCACAGTCTGCCTGTCTCTACAATGGCTTATTTTATTCTAAGAGATGGGCAATATGCAGAGTCTACAATGGCTGATGTTGTTCTAAGAGATGAGCGCATGCAGGTTTTACAGTGGTTGATTTTGCTCTAAATGATGAGCAGGGTTTAATCTTTATTATCTTGTAAATTTTAATGGGCAGCATAAAGGATGACCTAGCTGGAAATGGAGGGACATTGAAAGTATTTAAGAGTCCACAGTGATGGCAATATGAAGCAGCAGATTTTGTTCTCTGCTATTTGCATTTTGTAAATGTTTGCAGCTTAATGAAGTCAGAGTACAGACAAGAGATATTTCAACTCGTGAAGAAAAATATTTATAGATATACCTTAAGGTGCAGTTTCTGGACAATACGTGGTAGTGCTGCGGTAGCGTTGTCACCTCACAGTAAGAAGTTGTCCTGTTCGATTGTCAGCTAGAGCATCTTCTGTGTGGAGACATGTGTGAATGGGTGTACCTTCATTGAAGGTTGTGTGTCAGGGCTGGCAACTTGGCATGTACAAATCTACTGCCAATCATTAGCGGATGGGAGTTCCGCTGTGGTGACCCCTAACCGGGAAAAGCCAAAAGACACAACGTATGAAATTTCATAACTAAGCTTCAGCTGAGTTAGAGTTTTGTTAATTTTGGCTTCCATGTAAGGGTGAAGGAAAGGATGGGGTCAACAGTAATTTCCAGATATTTCTGAGATATAACATTCAGCAAGGTTTTGTTAGCATTACATTAATTACAATTGGTGGCAGTTTTAAAAGGTTTTCATTTGTGCCAAATAACCCTATTCTGGATGTACCTGGGATTGATAATGATGTAAGTGTTGCTAGTCTACTTACTTACATACATGTAGGAATTGGATTTGTAGCTTAGTTTGGAGGTTAAGGCCATTGTTAGTGAAGTCATGAAGTAAGACATCTCTTGCACGCATAATCAAGTTCCTTTGTTGCAAGTCTTTGATAATTTCATTTATAAACAGTGAGAAACGTAGTGGTCTCAGCAATGCTGAAACAACCAGAATCAGATTATTCCTTCTTTCTATATATCTGAAAGGTTCTGTTTCTCGAGATAGCTTGTGAACGAATGAGTTACATGTTCATTCTTAGCTCAGCTTGCTGAGTTTCTGAAGCAGGAGTTTATTATTTTTCTGCTCCAAATGTTATATTAATGTATGTGAATACTTCCAGTTATGAATTTGTCAGTATCAGAATATATGGAGTTGGCCGCTGAATATAGTGCAGTCATGGTGCTGAAGCAATTCCTAAAGCTTTATTCTTGATCACAGAATTGCCCAAAGCATTTTATGTCATAAAGTAGCTATTTGCAGAGGATTTTTTTCCAAATATTTTTTAGTTGTGTTTAAAATGGGTCTGTAATCTCTTATGTTTTGGGGGAAGATGCGTTGGGAAGAGTGATAACAATGGGCTGCTTGAAGACTGAACTGGGCCATTTGTTAAAAAAAAGATTAGAGACACGTGACGGGTTTTGATATAAGTGGTCAGCCATTATTAGAAATGCAGGGTGCAATGGGCTGAACCTGACACCTGAACAAATGTTTAATTTTAAGAGTAGTTGCTGGATTTCATTCACTGTAATTTCTATAAACTAGAAAGAAGCACAGTTTTCTCTTAGTGAGTATGGATTAAGAGGTTTGTAGAGCGTGAGATCTGTTACAGGTGTGCTTTATAAAGTCAAACATAAAGTTTTCTTTTTTATTATTATTTTCATAATTTGGAAAGATGGAGAGGTCATTATTTAAGTGTTGTGCAGTTTGAAATAGTTTTGCCTGTGGCCTGACTGATGTGTTGTTTTAGGGCTTACCAAAAGCAGTTTGTAGAAGGAGAACTTTTTTCTTGCTTTTTCTAAGATATGAGGCTTTAGCTGCTGTAACCTTGTAGTCCTTCTTGGAGATAAGATAGTGGTATGTGTTGCCACTCTGGTATTATTTCCATAATTTCCAAAATAGATCTTTTTCTCTAAAGAGCTTGCCTAATTCAGGAGTAATCAATAGTTATGATTGCCATCTAACTCTTCTATGCACAAAAGTGAAAAGAGAGTTTTGAACTGTTGATAGATTGTTCATTAAGAGTTGCAAGATAAAAGACAGTTAATGTATTAAGTGACAGCAAGGAGGCATTATATATGGTAGTAAAATGCAAACTAGAACATAAAAGTGATCACCCTTTCATTTTATGTTATAGGATAAAGGGTTTGCTGGAAATACAAGAATATTGCGGTTTGCTGTATTTAAAGAACTATTTATGTATGTAGTATGATATTGAGTATATGATAAAATATGAAATAAATGTTAGAAAAAAATAGTAAAATGTTTGGAAGAAGAATATTTAATTAGTTATTATAAAACAAGGGAATGGGGAAATTAAAAAGATAGTACACAGGTTGTGGCAAAAATAGTGGTAGCTGATTAAGTGTTTGGAAATACAAATTTGTGGATATGTGTGCTTGCCAGCAAGGGCAGTATCTGAGGATTACAAGCTCTTCTTTTGCCATAGTACAGTGCCAATATTAAAAAAAATTACTTTAGAACCCACAAACCTCTGATCTTCTTGCATCGAAGGTGAGTGTCCTATTGGTGAGCTATTGGTAAGAATCATTTTAGCTTATATCACTTATTATTAGTCTCATGTCAAACACTACAACTATTGAATAAATGAATAGTTAAACTTACTGTCCAGTTTTGGTGTACCAATCATTTATGATATACATTCCTTGGAATTTAATACTGTTCTTTTCTTCATTTCTTTCTCATGTTTACTCTAACTGCTTACTCCCCATCCTCACTTCATCAATATTTGTATACTTTCTTGGATTATTTTCAAGTAACTATCCCAGGAGTAGACAAACTTTCAGAGTATGATGTTATAAATCACAACTTCTATTGCATAACGTTTACATTTTAGACAGAAATACTAGGTTGGGGGTGGGGGGTTGGCACAGTAGTGTAGTGGTTAGTGTTGTTGCCTTACAGCAAGAGGTCCACCCTGCATACGTATGAGTTTCCTCTGGATGCTCTGTTTCCTCCCACATTCCAAAGATATGCAGTAGGTGGATTGTGCACTCTAAATTGGCCCTAGGTGTAAGTGTGTATATGTGAGTGTGAGTGTTGCACCCTCAGAAGAGGGGTGGGCCTTAGGCTAGCAACCTGGGCCATAAAACCTGTAATTGCTACAGAAACAGCCATAAAACCTGTAATTGCTACAGAAACAAAGAGCTCTGAAAGGTGCTCATTGTCCAATGTACCACATGGTGCATAAACGGGAAAGAGAGAGAGAGACTAGTTTGGCGGCTATAGAGATATACATGTATTTTACTTATATTGACTATATTTATTATTGATTATCCAAAATATTTTCTTAGGTTTACAAGACTTCCTTTAAGAATTTTTTTAAAAATGTAAGGCCGTAATGCAGATCACCGATATACTCCCTTTTGCTGGTCCCCAATTGGATTCCAAGCATACTTGCTGGAGTGATACGTATGTCACTTTGGCAGGCATCTGAGTCACTTTTTCAAATCCTTCCTTTATTCTTGTATATTTCTTGACCTATATGCACTTTGTACATCTGGATTGCATTAACCCTTACACCTCCCTCTCTAGCTGTGATCTTACACCCTCATTAATGTCTCTAATCTGTACTTTCTTCTATCTGTACACCTCTTTTGCTTTTCTTTTACTGATATGCAACTTGATAATTTGCTCGCTTCTTCTACCTATAATATAGTTTGTTATTTTTATTTATTTATTTATTTATTTATTATTTGTTTACCAGGAAAGTCCGACTTAGAACAGAGTCAATTTTCAGAGTAGGCCCGGGGAGTAAGGCTCCAGATGCATATCTTTGTAACATGGGAGGAAACCGGAGCACCCAGAGGAAACACACACAAACAAAGGGAGGACATGCAGACTCCACACAGAAGGCACCCCAGCTGAGAATCGAACCAGATAAACTCTTGCTGTGAAGTGACAATGTAACTGCTGTCCAACGTATATCTTTATTACTTCAGCAGTTATTTATTTATATTTGTCAGAATGATAGCCAGTGTAGCACATGGACCCTTTTTGTCAGGATTGAATAAACAGCATTTCACTTACAACAGTTTTGTAGAGAGAGAGAGTAACTAATCTGTACAACAGATGACAATGCATGCACATTTCTTCTGTATTCAGATCATTCTTTAATCTGGTTTTGGTCATTATATACAAGAGCAGGCCTGTAGTTAGACATGGCATATTTCTCTGCAGATAAGCTAACTGCACCATAATACCTACATATTTTAGCGTATTCCTATCTTATACTACTTCACAAACCCATTGATTGGTTGAATGAGCTTCCTCTTTTATTTGTGTCATTTCTTCCAATTCTTGGAAAACAAAAAATAAACAAAAACATAGTTTTGATTAATTTCTTCTATTTTCATATATAATACTTTTTGTTCTGGTAAGCAAGATCCAACACTCAGAAATGCAAACCCTCTGTTTGTATGTGTTCCAGCCTGCTGACTGATTGTTGTGTAAGAGTGAATAGGAGTGGAACAGGGATTTACCCATTCTCTGCTTTGGCATGATCTTAGAGTTGGTATATATAACTATAATTGGGTGTGGGAGGCACAGCCCCCCCTGCAAAATCTTAGTTTTATGTTTCGTATTTTTAATCACTTTAGATTCAATCTAAAATGATCTTCTTTTTTTTGGTGTTGATCTCTCTCTCTAATATATATATATATATATATATATATATATATATATATATATATATATAGATATATATATATATATATATATATATATATATATATATATATATATAGATATATATACACACACACACATACACAGACACACACACACACACACACACACACACACACACACACACACACACACACACACACACACACACACACACACACACACACACATCTACTTTGGATTATCGAAAATACGGTTCTCTGAAATGTACTTTCGTAGACCAACTTTAGCTAACCAAAAATGCACTTTCACAAAAAAAAAAAATTGCAGTTTGCATGTAACGTTAGTTGTACATCAACATGTAGTGTTGATCTGCAACTAAGCAAACTCTTGTTGAAATCGTGGTACAGTGGGGATAAGGGAATATTCCCTTTTCCCAAGTGTAGTGCGATCTCAGAGTGAGAATATTAAAGTAAGGGGGTGGGAGCGCAGCCCCCCACATGGGTGGTGCAAGGGGGCTTGTCCCTCTGCATAATCATGTTTAGTGTTTTTTTTTTTTTATTTAGTTTTTATTTTTCTGCGAAAGTGCATTTTCGATATAATGCACTTTCGCGGAAGTAAGTTATCGGTAGTACGGTTCGATGAACCAGAATTTCAATAATACAACATAGACCCATATTTATATATATATATGGGTTCATGTCAAACCAACGACATGTTAAAATATCGAAAATCACTACACCGAAACAAAACCGTCGACAGTTGAAAACATCGACAGTACATGTATACGAAACTACAGCGCTAACATGGGTCCTGCAAGGGGGAAGTAAAGGATATGATATGATACTGTACCCATACTACTTCCCCCTTGCAGGACCCATGTTAGCGCTGTAGTTTACATGTACTGTCGATGTTTTCAACTGTCGACGGTTTCGTTTCGGTGTAGTGATTTTCGATATTTTAACATGTCGTTGGTTTGACATGAACCCATATATATATATATATATATATATATATATATATATATATATATATACACACACACACACACACACACACACACACATACATATAGTAACATATTCTGCCATTACTTTGAATTACAAAGACATGCAACTCTTCCATACACTATTTGTGCCATAGCTGCATCACTCTCTATCTTTTCCCCAATTCCTTGTTTCCTTGTTTAGACATACCAGTGTTTAGACCCATCTAACAATGATTAGTTTCTGCTGCTTCATAAATTTTCTGACCTTTTAATATCTTGATATACACTTGTCCTCCCTCTTTTCCTATATGCTTTCTTTATTTCTTCTCACTGGTTGCTTATGTTTGCCATCTGCCGTCCTCCTTCTGTAGTATTCCTGTATTTCTTACTATTTCATATTATCCCCTTGTACCTTTCCTATTTGCCTATCTTGATTCTTTGTGTTATCCACTTAGTGATCTTTCTGATTGTTTGCATTCTATGTGATTATTCGTAAGTTTATATATCCATGAATCTTTTGATTTTTCATCCACATATCTTCCTAAACTTTCTCTAAACTTTTCATTTGGTCCCCCTTTATTAAATTTGTTATATAAATGTGGTCCACCATCCAAAGACATTTTCTTTATTTATTTTACATTTGTTAACTGCATAGTGTCTGGCTTGCAGGTAGCCCGTTTTCAGTGGAAACCAGGGGAGAAAAGCTCCATAGCAATACTACAAAAAAGATTACAAAAATTTGACAAAGATTTACAAAGAATATGCAAAAAAGTTTAACAGTTGCCTACAATTCCAATTTACAAAAAGAGAATGTAAAACAGAAAATATATTTCCTAAGCCTTACTACAGACAGCAATATGAAACTCATCAGATACAGAACTAAAATAAACCATTATGGTATTTTAATTTTGTAGAAGTAAGACAAGGAGAAGATAGCAGAAAAGAAACATTTGATTGATGGCATGAGAAACTAGCCAGGAGTATTACAGGAACATAGCCACTGTTGAGTAAGATATTCCTTTAGGAGTTGTTTGAAGCTATGTCTGTCTGTGTTTTTTATGATATACTGGGGTATTAAGTTCCACTGTTTGGCTACTTTATAGGAGAAGAGAGAGTAATTAAAGTAATTATGGGGCTTTGTTACCTTGAGTATGAGTTTATCAGATGACCTAAGGGTCCTGGGGTTGGTATTTAGTTGCATTAGGCTGGAGAGTGCAGGGCAGTTTTTAGGTTTGTGGATAATGGAGTGGGCAGTGGTGAGCTGATTGAGCAATAACAGAGTGGGAAATTCAAGCCAGTGTAATTTTTGAAGCGCAAGGCAATGATGGGTCCTGTTGAGTATATTAGCAGCAAATTTTGCTAATTTATTAGAGCAGAAATCAAGTAGATGCAAGGCAGACATGTACAGGTTAGTGAAAATTTAAGAACAGTAGAGAAGAGTAGATAGGAGGTAGAATCTGGCTGTGGCTAGGCCGGACTTTTTGAGTAAGGTATGGTTTGGCCCTATATAGTGCAACAAGTTTGATGTGAACGTTTTAAATTGTCAGTGCTATATGTTTATTGAATGTTAGGTTGTGCCCATTGTGACACCAAGTAGTTTTGTTTGACTAACTGGTTCTGTTATAGTGCTATTAGTGGAGTAGATGGAGAAAGGATGTGGGTTTGCTTTGGATTTCCTGTTGAAAAAGATCATTAACTTTCTTTGTTTTGGTCGGGATGAGTTGAAGTTAATTTAGGTAATTCTCAATATCTAGAAACGATTTTTGCAGTTTATCCTGGAGCTCTTGGGGTGTGGGAGCAGATCAAATGAAAGTAGCATCATCGGCATATTAAATGATAGAAGCAGATTTAGAGGCAGTGATTAGACTATTTGTGAATATAATGAAAAGGAGAGGGCCAAGGATGGAACCCTGAGGAACCCCGACAGAGACTCGGAGGAGTGTTGCCTGTTGTCAGGAAGCTAAAGAACCAGTTGAAAGCTGTAGAGTTGAGGTTGAAGAAGGCTAGAGTACTCTGATGGGGTACCGTATCAAAAGGTTTGGATATATCAGGGAATGAGTCTACTTGGACCCACCAAATTTACATTTCTCTGAAAGGCAATTCTGCAACTCCATTTTTGCGAAAGTGCATTTATCCGAAAATGCACTTTCATGAAAAACCTGTTCACCGAACAGTAAAATACAAAAAAAAAATAGACAACATATTTATGCAGTGAGGCAAGCCCTCCTGCACCCTCCATACCTCTGCTACTTATATATTCTAATTCTGAGATTGCACTACAGTGGGGTAAAGGGAATATTCCCTTATCCTCACTGTGCCACGATCTACAACAACAAACTCACTTGCTGTTCTATTGAAGTCAGAAAATGAGAGATATTTGAGTTTCAGACTTCATACCCTTCAGAAAATCCATGCTAATGCAAAACTTGTTATTCTATCAACTTTCTATAAGCACAATACTTAAAATGTGTCCCTATTTTGGGGGATTTGTCCCCCCATTATTCATGGTTTTGTCCAGATTTCTTGCTCTAAGAGGTTGAGAGGTATGACTACAAACAAATACCAAACAAATAAGTCCCTGGGTAATTTGCTCTTTTGCTAATAGATTTGGAGGCACACAGACTAGAAAAGCTGACAAACAGAGAAATTACTATTTTTTTTGCCACAAAATTAAATAAATGCTTTACAATGTAGTGATCGCTGTATAAAGCAAGAACAAGTGCTACAAATCAAGAAAATATACTTATCTTAGCTTGGATGGCTCTGGATGCATTTGAAACACTTTGTAAAGTTCTCTGTAAGTGAAAAAAAAGCCTTGCAACTTTTCTAATTTATGGCAGTGAAAAAAGCTTGTAAACTAACTCCTTTGCCCTCTAGTCAATAAACAACAGCTGTTTGAGTTTCCTGCAGTACTTCTCAACTCACAATGCCCAATAAACACCTTCTGACACAAAATGTCTGAACTTGGAATTTCTTAATGTAAAAACACAACAAAAGGAGATCTCAAATACAAATTAAATAGCAAACATGCAAAATATATTATTGTATTCCAGTATACACTGAATATAAGTTTTGTAAAGTTGAGTTTTCATCTCTTAAATATAATACTCTAAACATTCTACTTATAAAAGAGAGGGTACTATTACTTATACTGCTAGCATAGGGTTATAGGATGTTAGGAGGTTACTAGGCTAATGGTCCTGGGGTCCTTACAGGCCTAGCCAAGAGTTTATCCCCAAAAAAGAAACCTCAGTCAGCACCTGTCACCCCTGTCAATGAGGGACAAAGGTGGAACCCCTGGGACAAATTTGTGGTTTCTCATCCACCCATCAAGGTTGCGCTTGAAGAGGTTCAGCGAGGTACTCTGTTTGACATGTATGGAAAGTCTATTCCAGAGATGGGGCAGCATCTGGGAGACAAACCTGATTCTCCAGCAGGTTTGGTTGAGGTTGCATATTAGATTTATGCCTTTTGAGAGTTAGACTTATGGATATGGTGCTTGTCTAGTAGAGCAGGGAATGATATTGTCTTGTAGGCAAGAAACAGATCATATCTGAGCAATCTGTACAATACAGAGTAGAGTGATTTTGATTTGAGCCTGTCTGCATAAGACAGGTGTTGGAGGCCATAGATTCTCTTTGTGAGGTATTTCTGTGGTCTTTCTAGTCGGTGCAGGTGTTTGGAGAGATACATACTAAATGTGGCATTATACTCAATTATAGGCCTAATGAGGGAGGAGTACAGAGAGGTAATAACCTTCTGGTTGCAATCCCTTTACTTATGAGATGAACCAAGTAAAATGCTTTTCTGACCACTACCTCTATATGATGGTCGAATGTGAGATTGTTGTCAACCTGAGTACCCAGGTTTGTCACCTTAGGTTGCGTGCTAAGGGGGGTTGCTGTTGATGTGGTAATCAGTAGGGGCCTTGTTTTTGCTGAATGGTATGATAATATATATTTTTGCTTTTAACTTAAGGCCATGACATTGGCACCAGTCAGTTGTTGCTGTGAGACCTTCTTGCAGTATGTTAACATCATTTGGGGAGTCAATGACAGCATCTACCTTACAGTCATCTGCAAACTTGGTCAGCCACAGGCCCTTTGTAGATGCCAAGCAGTAGGGGTCCCAGGACAGATCCCTGGGGAACACCACTAGTGACAGGTCTGCTGTTGGAGGTGGTGAGGCCTATGTTTCACCTTGTGGGTCCTATTGGTGAGCCAGCTGGCCACCCACCTGACAAGATAGGGATTTATGCCAAGATTCGTTAGCTTTTTGATGATGTCTGAGTGGGGGGATTGTGTCAAAGGCCTTGGCCAAGTCAAGGTAAGCTTTATGCACTGACTTTTCCCTCATCCAGGGCCTTGGTGACAGTCTCAAAGAAGTCAACAAGGTTCAACAGGCAAAATCTGCCCTTGACAAATACGAATTGGGTGGGGTCAAGTGCTGAAAATTGCATATGTCCCTGTTTATAAGATCTATAATAATATGCTTCATGGCTTTATAAATCACACTTGTTAAACTAATGGGGCGATAGTTTCCTGGGTCAGTAGTAGTACCACCTTTGTGCAAGGGAATGACAATGGCAATTCTCCACTCTGCTGGAAGGAAGCCTGTAATTAGGCTGTGATTGAGTACGGTGCTCAATGGTGAAGATAGTTCTTGCTGGAGATGGTGCAGAATACAACCTGGGATACTATAAGGTCCCATGGCAGCTGCGTTCTTTGCCTTGGATAGGTGCTTTTAACACTTGATCTACAGAGATATGAAGTGCAGGACAAGGACTGGGGATGTTGAATGGGCCTTTGGGGGGGATAGGGGGTGAAGTTTAAGCTGAACTTATCAGCTAACAGGTTGGTTCGGTCAATAGGATTAGGGTAAGTGGTGCCATTAAGTACTAATTCAGAACAAATCTGTGCTTTGCCATGGAAATTCCTGATATAGCTGAAGAAAGCATTGTGGTTTCCTTTTGTTTCAGAAGCTAGTTTCAATTCATAATTGCCTTTGGAGGTTTTCACTAGTGATCTAATTTGCTTGTTGAGGCTGAGGAGGGAGTTTTTCCAATTTGGAATGTGTTCCTTTTTCACCCTTGGGCAACAGTTTCTTCTTTTTGTTGTAAAGCCTGTTTATAGAGGATGTTCACCAGACAGGTTTGTGTTTCCTTGAGGGTCAGGTTTTAGTTCTGTTGGATATGGATGATTCCATGCAGTTGTACAGGTGCTTGTTTACTGCACTGGTACTGCTCAGCATAGTTGTCTGCATCCTCTGAGGTAGGCAGTGGTGTGAAGCTACTGAAACCCTCTCTTAGGATGTTGTAGTTAGCTTTTGAGAAGTTTTATAGCCTGGTTATGGCTAGGGGGGATTGGGTGGGTTAGAAACTTCAAATGAGACAGGCTGATGATCTGATCTCACCCGAGAAGAACATACTATGAGAGTGGTGCAATGGTCACCCATGTTGGTGTGAACTGAAACAAGAATGTTATCTCCCCTTGTGGGTGATGAGATGAGCTGGTCTAGTGTGTTAGAACTGATGAATTCAAGGAATTGATGGGTGAGTGCATTAGTGCGGGAATAGGTCACCTAGTCTATGGTGGGGTAGTTTAAGTCATCGAGGATCAGGGTGTTAGAGGGTACCTTGATGGTGTCAAGTAGGTCCAGGTAGGAGGAGTAGGTGTCCTGAGTCATGGAGAGGAGATCTATAGCTTGCTATAACTTGGATGGGTTTCCTGCCAACTGTCAGTTGCACCTGGAGTAATTCCAGTGCATCATGCTGGCAAACCAGTCTGGAAGTGTGCCTGTTCTTAATGAAGATAGAGACTCTACCACTCTTAATCTTTCCAACCTTGTTTTGGGGTCAGAAAGTGTGGAATGAGGTATAGCCTGGTAAGGCACATGATGGATAAATAAAAAGTTTGCAGACATAAGAATTCCCTGATCCTTATAAATATTGGTTCTGTGTAAGTTAACTCAGCTTGTACAAATCTACTGAAGTACATTGCATTACACTTATTTGTATTTAAACTCAAGTTAATGTCCTTTACCCATGAGTTTGGCATAATGGTTAAGATGTTTACCTTATAGACACAGTGTGCAGGTTTTAATTCTCATATGGGGCTATTGGTTTGGCTCACAAAGGCAGTTAGCCTAGTACTAGTCTATGAACCTATGAGAACTGAAGGAGGCAATGGGATATTGGAGATAGTCACCATTAATACTGATGACAAATCAATTTTACAGCAGTCTGCGTACTTAGTGTGCCAACACAAATTATTTATTTATTTATTTATGTGTCTTTGTTTACCAGGAAAATCTGACTGGGTAATACACATTTTCATTGAAGGGTCAGGGAGAAAAGCTCAATTTTCTAACATTGCATTATACTGTTCCAGTTAAACATAGAGTAGTTATATTTCTATTTACATTTATACACATAAAGTAGTTACATTTCTATATACATTTATACTCAAAGACCATTTAAGTTTATATATTCTAATATTTTACAGTGGTGGATGTTACTAAAGAGAAAACCCAAGTAGAACTTAATGGATTATACAGGCAGCAGTTATGTACAAAAATGTTTTGTCATTTCAGTGAGAAGTTGAGTATATTCTGTTTAAGGAGAATATTTGGAGAGTACCATATGGTGAAAAAGTATCCAAGGAACTAGATGACAATACTATGTTAAACAAAAATGGGCCCCAAGTCTGAACCTCGAGGAACATCAGATTTTATTGGGAGATGTTCAGATTAATGACCTTTTATTTGGACATACTGCGCACATCCTGATAACCATTTGCAAACACGGTTGAATAAAAATGTATTGAAACCATACTTTCATAAGACATCTAATATACACTTATGGGAAATAGTCAAACACCCTTGCAAGCTCTGTGAAAATCACTTCGACAGTTAATGATAAATCTAGTGCCATGGTTACTTGATCATTAAACTCTACTAGACTGGTTAAAGTAGGCCTAGTCTGGCAGAACCCACGTGGATGAAAATCACTGATCCTGGTGCTGTAGTGCTTGTCCTGCTGAAGCTCAAATGGGTCCCTCTAAAAACATTTATACAGAATGGATGCAAGACTAATGGACCTATAATTTACTAGATCCATTCTGTCACCTTTTTGTAAATAGGTGTAATTATAGTTGTTTTCCAAGCAGGAGGAACAAACAGTATTAAATATTAAAACTAGCACATAAGTAAGGGTCTCTTGTATATTATGCATCAAGACCAGAGGAAATAATCAGTACCCACTCGTCTCCACTTCCTTGTTTATTTTTTATAGAGTCCAAAGTAGTTTTAAAATTAATTACTGGGCAACTGGCTTGAGAGGTTAATTCAAGCTTACTAATAACTTCAACTAGGAAGGTCATAGGATGGTTAAAATATGCTTGTTTTACTTATAAAGAAGATCTTTTAATGAATTAATATGATTCATTTCTATTTACAATGGGTTTCACTTAAAAAATTCCTAACACTGAATGTGTGACAGAGTCTTTCAATGTGGAGTTTTGAGGAACTTCGAGGAACATTAACTTTTTAAGACTCCAAATGAGGTATGTTCCTCGTAATGAGGTACACTTGAGAGGTATGACTGGTACTCATCTGTCACAAATCACTCCTGACACTCTTCTCCACCCACTCCATCCTGCCTGTACTCTCTTCTTCACCTCTCTTCCACACTCACCATTACTCTGAACTGTTGATCCCAAGTACATAAACTCATCCACCTTTGCCACCTCTACTCCCTGCATCCTCACCATTCCTCTATCCTCCCTCTCATTCACACACATATATTCTGTCTTAGTCCTGCTGACCTTCATCCCTCTTCTCTCTAGTGCATATCTCCACCTCTCCAGCGTCTCCTCCACCTGTTCCCTACTCTCACTACAGATCACAATGTCATCTGCAAACATCATAGTCCACAGGGACTACTGTCTGATCTCGTCTGTCAACCTGTCCATCCCCATTGCAAATAAGAAAGGGCTCAGAGCTGATCCTTGATGTAATCCCACCTCCACCTTAAACGCATCCGTAACTCCCACCGCAGACTTCACCGCTGTCACACTACGCTCGTACATATCCTGTACCACTCTTACATACTTCTCTGACACTCCCGACTTCCTCATACAATACCACAAATCCTCTCTAGGCACCCTGTCATATGATTTCGCTAAATCCACAAAGACACAATGCAACTCCTTCTGACCTTCTCTGTACTTCTCCATCAACACTCTCAGAGCAAACATCACATCTGTAGTGCTCTTTCCTGGCATGAAACCATACTACTGATCACTAATCATCACCTCCCTTCTTAACCTAGCTTCCACT
The DNA here is from genome assembly GCF_019279795.1 of Protopterus annectens. Lineage (NCBI taxonomy): Eukaryota > Metazoa > Chordata > Ceratodontiformes > Protopteridae > Protopterus > Protopterus annectens. The sequence continues at coordinate 1,202,775,944 of NC_056732.1, forward strand.
ACTCTTTCCCACAACTTCATGCTGTGACTGATCAGTTTAATCCCTCTGTAGTTACCACAGCTCTGCACATCACCCTTATTCTTAAAAATCAGTACCAAAACACTTTTTCTCCATTACTTAGGCATCCTCTCACTTTCCAAGATTTCATTAAACAATATAGTTAAAATCTCCATTGCCCTTTCACCTAAACACCTCCATGCTTCCACAGGTATGTCATCTGGACCAAAAGCCTTTCTGTTCTTCATTCTCTTCATAGCTATCTTTACTTCCTCCTTGCTAATCCACTGCACTACATGATTCACTATCTGCACATCATCCAAACTTCTCTCCCTCTCATTCTCTTCATTCATCAACCCCTCAAAGTACTCTTTCCATCTGCTCAACACTCTCTCCTCACTTGTGAGTACGTTTCCCTCATTATCCTTTATCATCCTTAGCTGCTGCACATATTTACTAGCTCGGTCCCTCTGTCTAGCCAATTGGTACAGGTCCTTTTCGCCCTCCTTAGTGTCTAACCTTTTATACAACTCTTCATACACCTTATCCTTAGCCTTCACCACCTCTTTCTTTGCCATGCACCTCATCTCCTTATACTCTTGTCTACTTTCTTCATCTGTTTGACAATCCCACTTCTTCTTCACCAACCTCTTTCTCTGTATACTCTCCTGTACTTCTTCATTCCACCACCATGTCTCCTTGTCCTCCTTCCTATTTCCAGATGTCACACCAAGCACCTTTCTAGCCATCTCTCTTAGTAGCTCTGCTGTAGTTACCCAGTTATTCGGTAACTCTTCACTGCCACCCAGTGCCTGTCTTAACTCTTCCCTGAACATCACCTCACAATTACCCTTTTTCAATTTCCACCATTTGATCCTTGGTGCTGCCCTCACACTCATCCTCCTCTTCTTGATCACCAATGTCATCCTACAAACCACTATCCTATGCTGCCTAACTACACTTTCCCCTGCCATCACTTTACAGTCTCCAATCTCCTTCAGACTGGCCCTTCTACATAAGATATAATCCACCTGTGTGCATCTTCCTCCACTCTTGTATGTCACCCTATGGTCCCTCCTCTTGTTAAAATACATATTCATCACAGCCATGTCCATCCTTTTCGCAAAATCCACTACCATCTGAACTTCTGCATTCCTTTGCTTAACACCATACCTATCCATCGCTTCCTCATCCCCTCTGTTCCCTTCACCAAAATGCCCATTGAAATCTGCTTTAATCACCAGTCTCTCACTATTGGGTACAGTCATCACCACTTCATCCAACTCACTCCAAAATTTTTCTTTCTCATCCATCACACACCCAACTTGTGGAGCATATGCACTAACAACATTCATCATTGCACCATCAATTTCCAGCTTCATAAACATCACTCTAGCCAACACTCTTTTCACCTCCAAAACACTCTTGGCATACTGTTCCTTCAGGATAATGCCTACACCATTTCTCCTCCCATCCACACCATGATAAAACAATTTGAAACTGCCTCCGATACACCTAGCCTTGCTCCCCTTCCATCTGGTCTCTTGCACACACAATATACCAACCTTCCATCGGTCCATCATATCAGCTAGCTCTCTCCCTATACCAGTCATACTGCCAACATTCAAAGTTCCGACTCTCACTATCACAGTCCTAGCCTTTACCTGCCTTTGGGCATGCCTTCCCCATCTTCTCCTCCTTCGGCCAACAGTAGCCCAATTTCTGCCAGCACCCTGTTGGTCAACAGTACTGGTGGCGGTCATTGTTAACCTGGGCCTCGACCGATCCGGTATGTATTTCTGTACTGTTGTCTGCATGTATGAGTTGACAAAATTTTATGCCTGATGCCCTTCCTGACACAACCCTCCTCATTTATCTGAGCTTGGGAATGGCACAAAGAAATGCACTGGCTTGTGCATCCCCAGTGGCTGGGTTCATCCCCAGTGACTTAATGTTGTCAGGACACTAGTTATATTTCACAACACGTCAGTCAATAATCACAACAAAAGCAATAACTGCATTACCACCAACTAGGCATATAGACTTAACATGGGATCTAAGCAGTGCCACATCAAATGTATAGCACCTATCTCACTTTGCAATACAGTGTTAGATTTGGTTTTGTTCTGACTCCCTTGCTGTATTTCTGTGGCCATATAAAGCAGATATACCCCTGAAGAGCAGAGGTATCTCACTGGCTGCACTGATATTTGATTTCAGTACCTGTTTTACAAAGACATACATCTGGAGCATTTCTCCCCAGGCCTCCGCTGAAAATTGGTTTCATTCCAAGTTGGACTTTTCCAGTTAACAAATGTTAAATAAATAAATAAAATAAAAATAAAAACATTTGTGTTAGAGTATCATGACTAACGTAGGGTCCAGTTCAGCTAAGACATAATGACACCCTTCCACCTATGTTCCAGAAGTTGTCATGAAAGCATAATCATACTGAGTAATCTGTCTGTTTTTCATAATCTCTCTCCACTTCTGTTTGCCTCTTCTTTGATGACACATGCTGCTTTTCATAAAGCATGCATTAACAAGTTATTTCTAGCATATAAGCCAAATAAAAATTCCTATCAAGTCATATTAATCCCTAAACTAAATGCTTGCTATGGGATTCATCTTCTTTCCTCACCAATTAAATAGACTGACTGCTTGATTTGCTTTGCAGTCCCTTTTTCTAAATGTAAACCTCTTAGACCTCAGTATGCAAAAGCAGAGATAAATATTCTAGAAAATAAGCTTTTCTCCTCCACTAGTTTCTCATAGTTTGTCATTAAGAATGCTCAATGAATCTTCTTTAAGAGGGCAGCTGTACTCTTTGCATAATTAGTAACATTGTGTTTATTTTATTTCATTTTCAAATCATAATTACAGTAGTTTCTTTGCTTCACAGTGGCCTACCCCAGCATCTTAATTTCCATTAATTGACATCTTTCTTCAGAAAAGAAGACACATAGTTTTGTATATAGGCAGCATGAATTCTGAAACATATACAACTGTTAATTGTTTGTTTCCTTATGCTCTGGAAAGATCCTAACAAACTTTTTTGATACACTGTGCAGGATTTTAACATCACAATGTATTGTGTCTAGTGCAAAACTAAACATGTCTTTAAAAGAACACAGAAAGGGAAATTATGCAATATAGTACCTGAACCTTGAAATTCCAAGCAAATATTTGCATGGTTTTACACTGTACGTGACTAAGTATGTTTTCTTCTATATATTATGCAAGAAGAGGTAACATATATTTGTTCTTATTCTCCCATCAAATGTATGGGTACTGGACAGTATTGCTCACTAACCTTCATCTGTTTTTCACCAGGGCATTGTTTTTTTTAAATAAATTTTATTTAATGTTTGTCACTCTTGACTTTTTTATAGTGTAAGTATCCCATTATTATTTTCCCTTGTATTTTTATTAATGGAATTGATTTTTCCTCTCATTGGTTCATTTTTATTCATTGATCACCTTGAATTTGTAAAGGGTCATAAATTAATCTTTCCTTAGAACACATGCACTTTCAAGGCAGGCAGAGTTAATAAAGCTACCCCCGGATTCACGAAACCTCCATGTAAGACTTAATATGTCTTACTCGGAGGCTGCAGTTGAACAGTATGACGTCAGCGTGCCATGAATATTCATGAGGGCACGCTGACGCATCCGTAACTCTTACACAGACTGAGTAGGCAAGCAGGGGGCGTGTCCGACTGCCGAGCAGTCTAAAAGCCCACACCCAGCAAGGTTTTAAAAAGCATAATGTCAACAGACAAGAGCGAGTCCGCTCAAATGTATTTGCACCCAACATCACACTCCCTGACACTGTAAACCCCCATCACAGTTATAAAACGTAAAATATTAATTTTATTTTTTTAGATCCACGATATAGCTGCCCGTATTTGCGCTTGCATGCGCGGGTGTGCCCATTACTTAACCACAGTCAGCAACTGTGACATTGAAGAGCATATAAGAACTACTTATGCAACTTAATCCAAATAATAATAGCATAATGGTAGAGCGTATGCACAAAAAAAAGCATTCACGGTTTGTACCAGACATATATGATTAAAATGTTATTAAAAGCAGTGACATGGCCAATGTATCAGTGAACAAAATATATATTTTTAAAGGACCCAGATATATAATAGCCTGCTGTTAAGCAACGTTTTATACAGCTAAACACAGGTTTCCATAGTTTAATAGTGCTTTACCCAGCTAAACAGAGTTGCCCATAGTTTAATAGCACTTCAGTAATCCAAAATTGATGCCAGCAGTAGAAAACTAGAATTAAAAACAACAGACGTTATATGTTAGCCTTAAAGAGAGACGATGGTTGTAATGACCTGAAACTCGAAAAAATTAGTGCTCAAAATGGTCCTTTAACATTTGTACAAATGTTAACGTTTCAAAACAAACATTTGGTTTGTCATTGTTCGAGGAAGTTTCACTTAAAAACGCATTTTGTTTTTGTGGTTTTAATAGCACTTCACCCAGCCAAACAGAGTTGCCCATAGTGAATAACGCTTTACCCAGCGCAATAGAGTTGCCCAAAGTTTAAAAGTGCTTTACCCAGCACAATGTGTTTGCAGACGTCCGCACCGCGCCAACCAGGGCACCAGGGAGCAATGTAGAGCTAAGTTGCTTAAACGCAGCCACACCCCGTAGCTTGTCTAGACAGTATTAAAATAAAAGAATGACAAAGTTTGAACCCAGGACCCTTTGCATCATAATCAAAGTACAGGACCACTAAGCCATAACAACATAGGGGAAGCAGCCACTATTAACATTCATAAACTTACGAATGGTAGTTTAACCATTACTAAGCAGGTCTGCAGTCAGCTGAGAATTTTACAAAATGGCCAATCACAAAAAAGTGCGGGAAATGCGGCATATTTAAGCCCCATAGGCAGGAATACATGCCATAACTGATTGTAGCTCACATTTGCTGTCCGAATGGCAGATGCAGGAGAGGGTTCACGCTTCCGAACACAACATTGGGGCATCGAGGAGTCCAAATACATGGTTTGGCTCCTTGTCCACCGTCATGAGACAAGACTCCTGCAGGGCCAGTTCCAAGGGATGGAGTACAAGGCAGAGGCTTGGAACTGGTTAGCTCGTGACCTCACCAGTGCCACAGGCATTCCTCAGACTGGTGAGCAGGTCCATCACCACTATGCAGACCTGAAAAGACGAAAGCAGGACCACCTGAACCAGTGGATACAGGAGGCCCATGGGATGCAGAATGCCCCACAACTGAGTATATAGCCATGGAATGCAGTATGTAAGAATTGATAATGGAGTATGTATAACGGATAGGTATGTCTCAATATCCCTTCATTTACTTTACAGCTGCAGGTGACCATGCTGCAAATCAGCAAGCCTATGCTGATAGGCTGCTAAGGTTGTGCCACCAGGCAGGTTAGTGATTATTTTGCATGTATTGTTATATAAAATATGGGAGGGAGCATGAAAGAATGTGTTGTAGTACAATAAAACAGCCATAGAATTGCCTGAATAAGTCTTCTGCATGTACTGTCAGATAAAAACATCAGAGAGGCAGAAAAAGAGTGTAGTAACCCATTAAGAAAGGTGATATATGTCTGGAATAATATCCCTGCAGGCACTGTCATATAACATAAATGAGGGAGCCAGAAAAAAGAATTTTCTAACCTATTAATAAAGGTATAATATGTCTTGAACATGTCTGCCATAAACACCGTTAAAACAAATAAAGGACTGAGCCTGTGGAAAAGTGTGCAATGTCATTAATAAAGGTCTAAAACCCAGAGTGTGTCTGTGTCACAGAGTCTGAAATGTTGTTGTACCTTTGCATTATACAAACAGTACTGTTTGAAAATGTGCTGGCAACCCAGAGTTATGCAGTCCCATATAAAGTGGGTGATGGAAGTGCTAGTAGCTGTGAAACATATATACAGTCCACAATAGTCAGTTACTGGCTGGCATGAATAAGTATACCTGGCACACATGTAACATGCAATTATTCATCAGAAATGTGACTGTGTGAAAAGAAATTCAGGGTTTTGTACAAATCGAAGTGAAAATGTCATGTGAAAACATCCCAGATATGTAGATAAAGAAATATAAATGCAAACAAGAAATATGTAGCAGTAACATCTGCATCTTGGACAGTTAGTATGTCAGATATTGGTCAGGCATATATTGAACTAGCCAAACCCATGACACAACCTAATGTATGGTGGCAAGTGTTTAGTAGATA
>NC_056732.1:1202782687-1202797687 GCF_019279795.1 Protopterus annectens
GGGGCCTTTATGAGTGCATTGTCACTCAGGTGCAGTTGGCCCTGACTCAAGGCATATATGAGTGTACATTGCTATTTATGACATAGCTGAAGGAGGTGACATGATTCAGTCTGGACTGCTTCTCAGCTACTGTTTACAAAACACCAGTGAACATGAGCACTAATCCCTGTTATACTCTTTTACATGCTTAACACCCTACTGATCCTTTCTGATCAGGCTACAGAGTGTGTCATGATAATATCCTGGCATGTCCAGGGGTCGGTTTCGTGTGTACTCTTCAGTCCAGCTGGTGGATATTGTGATATTGACACAGTGTCACATCTGCCTCATGTACATAGACAACCCTCTCCTCCTCCAGACAAACTCAGATATATGTGTGACATGCACCTATATAGACATACAGGGTGCTGAACTCTCTTGACCCATGACTGGCACAGTCTATCAGGTGGTGAAGGTAACCACACCCACCACATATCAGTCTCACATATCCTCTAGCAACAGCACTCAAACCACATTATCACACATAGACATACTTGGATGCTGTAAATTTACTCTACCTAAGTAGCAGGGACCTCTAAAGCACACACACACACACACACACACACACACACACACACACACACACACACACACACACACACCTGCTACCTTACTACAATACCCGCATATCACATAGTTCACAATGTCAGTGTGCCATACAGTCACTGCCCTTCGGTCTAAACAACACACCTAATACACTTGTAATAGGCGACACTTATTGTCAGACACACTGATGTACCACTCACCAGCCCTAACAAGGGAATAGTCACTTTGGGCTGTCTGTTGGGTGCTAGGATCTGCCGCATAACACAGGCAGTCAGGTCACTCCAAAGCAAGTTCAGGACTGGCACTGTTATTGTCCATGCTGGTGTGTACAATCTCAGACGTTACTCCCTGGACCACATGACATGATACATGGAGGGACACTCTGATCATGTAGCCCAGGCCAGTATGAGCCTGACATTGTCTAGCATCTTACACCCATGAAGTATGATGTCACAGTATAGGGACACACATATCACATTTAACAGTTGCCTAACAAATTTGTTTATTTCATAGGAGATTCAGTGTCTGTTAGCCTATGGTGACATGCTCAACATGCCATGTAGCTTCACTATGGACAGCTTGCACCTGTCACCCTTGGACTTTGGAATGCAGGCTAAGGCTCTTGCTACCCCCATAGTGCCTTTTGTAAGCAGGGCTCAGAAGACAAACACACCTCCATAGACATTACAGATTAAATGAAACTAAGGGTAATGCTGCTCAACAACAGTCATGTTAACCTCATATTGCAGCCACTGAGGTCTCTCCTCAGTATGGAGGATAGCGATATCTGTGCACTGACAGACGCCTGGTTCAGGCTCGCTTATGCACACCAGCACTACCAGGTCATGTTTCATACCATGCTGTCTGACAACATGACTTGGAACAGACAACACAACTAGGGGGGAGTATCCATATACATCACATATACACACACCTCCAGGTTAGTAGCACTGCACAAAGCATCACAGACCATCCATATGCAACTACCATTGTGCAATACTGCCTTTCAGTTTGTTGCCTGCTACAGAACACACTCCCAAACTCAGGGACCCCTCTCAGCTTTCATGGGAACTATAGAGAATGTGAAGGTCTCCACAGACACCATTATATTGTGTGTCTTCATATGCACAAATATTGACTGGGAATACTACTCAAGCCCCAACACCCTCATTCAACAGTCACTACAATTTGTAGACTCATATGCTATGGCACAACCAGTCAGCACACCCACTAGGGGGAATACATATTGGACCTGATCATCACCAACATGGGGACTCTATGTTCCACACCAGTGATATACCCTTCATTGGTAAGGTCAGAACATACATGTATCTCACTGGACATACATATACCCTCCACACACCCATCCTGGGTAATCTTGGTGAACTTCTCAAGAGTGAACATCTCACGTCACCGAAGCAAGGTGGTATCCTTCAGAGACCCTAAGACAGTGTCAAATATGGCTCACACTGCTGCATCCTTTACATACACATTCTATGGACACCTAGCGGACTGCATGGATTGTGCTATCCCAAATAACAACTGGACTCACTACTCCAATGGCTGGGGACCTGTGTGGTAGACCCCAGCCATTAATAAGCTGTACAATGTATGATAGAGCACAATCCCAGACTGGGAAGGCATCTGTGATCTGTACTAGTAGACAGCTACGATCACTCATGAACTTTTCTAAGGGCCGCTTCTACCAGACAATTGCAACAGACACGTAGGACTATCACACGGCCTTCTTCAGTTATGTCAGGGACCTGGGTGGACACTCACTGATATGCTTTGAGTTACTGCATACTGACTAAACCTACCCTGAACCCACTGGCATTGCCAACATCCTGGCAAACAGGTTCAGTGCAGATGTCTCCCACCCATCCCTGCTAAGGAGCAACTATCCATCCCAGCAGAGTATAACCTCCCTGACATCACACAGTAACAGATGAGTGCTGCCCTCCCCAAAGCATACATCACAGTATCAATGTGACCAGATGGTGTCCCAGCCTGCATCTTACACGAGCATCATGACAGACACAACCCTCACATTACATCACTGTTCAATATCGGAGCTATCACAGGATATGTACCCAAGGAATGGCGTACAGCAAGAATGGTCCCGCTCCACACAGTTTGTACCACAACAGACCACAGACAATATTGCCTTATAAGCCTAAGTAGCCTGTTCTGCAAAGCTATGGAGCGTATTGTCATGGGACTCATACACATAGACATCGGGAACCTACAGACACTGTGTCCTTCAAATTTTAGTGTTGTTGTGGGCAGATCCTGCCTTTTGAACCTGTTTGTATTCTTTAAATGGCTAACAGGTCCGTCAACATAGGAACGGCTGTACACACAGCCTACCTAAACCCAGCAAAACCCTTCAACACAATAACCCACTGGGCCATTATGCATAGGCTCACCAGCGTCGATATGGACACATATCTCACACGATGGATTGATACCTGGATCAGGTATAGCACCCACATGGCCAGAATTGCAGGTGCCATGTCTGTCTATACACCAGATACACGTGACATCCCACATGGTTCGGTCCTGGGACCTCTCTTGTTCAGTATATATTTGTGTGACATTCAGGCTACCACAGGGGGAATATGGCTGAACATGTTTGCACTTGACTGCAAACTGGGTGCCATGATCAACTCCCCAGCTGCCCCATGCATACTCAAACAGTGTCTCACAGAGATGGATGACTGGTGCCTGAGCCATGGCCTACAACTAAATGCCATTAGTTGCATAGTCATCCCCTTTGGGAGTAACGACATGCCCACACATTACCACATAGGTAGTACTCCATTACATACGGTAGGAGTTGTTATGGGTTTGCGGACATAACTTGTTCGTACTGTCGCCTTTGACATTCACATTGCCAAAGTGGTTGGACACACCTTCTATGTGGGCCACCTTATCCCATATGTTTTCACATCTAGATCAAGTGAGGTCATTGTGCCCCTATACTCATCACATCCATGCTTGGTTACTATGCCACATTTGGGGTGTACCTTACCCGACACCTGCAGCAACTGTAATGGCCATGGAAGTTCCTCACCAAGCAGATCTAGGAACTCACACAGATGCCCTGCACAGTTCAGATGCAGTAACTCCAGCTCTACTCAGTCGCTTAACACCTACTCGGATATGATGTGTGCCTGTTGTTTACAGATATACCCAACCCAGAATTACTGGACATGCTCCACCTCAGGATATCCGACTCCCTTGGAGCAACACACTCCAGGGACATATACCTCAGCACAGATGTTAATAGGACATTGTGATGGGACAGATTCATATCCCAGAGGATCCACTCACTGCAGAATGTACTCCCAGTTTCACATAGGCAGAACCACCCACTGACCACCTACTAGAGACATCTTGACAACTGTATGGGTGATCGTATGTTTACCCCTGGGATATCTTCTGTGTCCCTGCTAGACAGAGGCACACTAGCCTAAATGTACATGGGCTATCTTGTGTGACCTACTATTCTCACACACAGTGTAGTAATCTGACAGGTTTGTGAATTCCAAACACACTTTGGCTAGTTTTGTACATGCCCTAGGGCAGATAGCCTAGTATGGACCTCTGAACCTATGCTAATGTTCAAGATGCACAGTGTTTATTGCTGATACTGTTTGCAGGTCTTTGTCATGTTTGCTTTACCAGTTTCTATGGACAACTTCAGTATCTGCAGAACATATTTGATTATGACAGGGTTCCACTATATTATAGATGTGTCTGTTTTCATATGACTGTGTGCAGAGGGCAGATTGCTGTATAGTGACAGGTTCCTGGGTTAACACATGCAACTTCCAGATATGCGTGGCCAACTGCTGTACTCAGACATGGCCTAAGTGTGTGAGCATGCCCAGTTCTGCCATTCTGTATTTTGTTGCCTGACATTTGTCTCATTTATTTAAGTGTGTGAGCATGCCCAGTCTGTGCTTTCAGTATGTTGCTATCTGAGGTCCACTACATTGGTTGATGTGTGCGAACATGACCGATATTAATATTTATACTGTGTGTGTTGGAAGTCAGGTTCTGTTCTCACTGCAGGGCTCACCTTTGTGTCATAACTCGACAAGGATCATGCTGTGCCTGCAGGGTTTCCATGAAATACTTTGCATAGACTTATCAACATTCCTTCATACAGGCTGACCACTGCAATACTCTCATGGTTTAGTGGTTCAGTACTTTTGCTATAGTGCACAGTATCTTGGGTTCGAGGCCCATCACTGCTTTATATTTTCATACTGAGCAGACCAGACTGCTTAAGGGCCAGTTAAGCAAATATGAGCATGTTGGCTTTTGTTCAGCTATGCCCTACTTAGACCAGGCTTGTCCGACATTGCTCAATATTCACCAACATTGCTGGACGTTGCTGGATGTTGCCCAATATTACTGAACACTGACCACAGTTGTGCTAGTTGGTGTGTGTGATTTTGTTTGCATATACTAAATGGTGGTAAATGCTGTTTAGCACTGCTTTATATTGCTTAACACATGACAATCATGCCTTAGGTGGTGCTGCAGGGCTGCCTATGTCAGATGCACATACTACACTCCCTGTACATGTTTGAAAGCAGGTAGTGTCAACTTAGGCATCCCTTTTACTATATGTGCAAGTCGGAGAGAGGTATCATTTCCAGAGTTCCTACAGAGCCAGTGTATGTGCTATGTGTTGCCTCTTTGCCAAGGCCAAAGCATACTGGGCATGCCTCCTTCTGCCTACTGGGGCAGGCTCAGGTTGTTCCTCCTCTGAGTCACGCTCTGCCTGTGATGGCCTTGGCAATGGTGGGGGGCTGTTTGGCCCAGGCCTATGCTGGTCCTGCTGCAGCTGTTTTCGCAGGATCATATTATGTAGCATAGCAGATACCATGACAATTTGGGTACATGTAGTTGGTGAGTATTGCAAGGCTCCCCCAGATGTGTCCAGGCACCAGAACCATGACTTGAGCAGCCCAAACACATGCTCTATTACATTACGTGTTTGTGCGTGTGCCTCATTATGGCATTCCTGTTCAGGTCTGTGTGCATTTCTGCGTGTCATCAGCCATGGCTCCAGTGCATAGCCAACATCCCCCACTAGATGACCATATGGGATGTCCCCATTGGCAAATGTCTGGTACAGCTGCATCAGATGCCAGATATGGGAATCATGGTAGCTTCCAGGGCAGCCTGCACACACATTTAGTATTATGCCCTGGGCATCACACATGACCTGGCAGTTGAGGGAGGGGAAGCCCTTGCAGTTGAAGTAGAACATACCCCACTCGCTGGCTGGTGCTTTGATGCATATGTGCGTGCAGTCTATTGCACCCACTACCTCAGGGTATTCCGCTATTTGCTGGAAGAGATGCATATTGCTGGCCAATACCTCACAGGAATTGGGGAAATATACATGATCACCGACATGTGCTGACATGGCATCCAGGAACTGGTGTAGTACTCTGGATGCTGATGCCTGTGATATCCCCATCATATCACCAGTTGGTCTCTGGGAGGTACCTGTTGCTAATATTCTTAGGCCAACACATACCTTGGTTTCCACTGGGATGGGTTCCCCTCTGTTGGTTCTGTGTGTGAGGCATGGCCTGCACAGCTCAACAATTTGCTGCAGGAGGTCTCTGTCCACTCTATAGCGCTCCACTATCTCCAGCTCATGTAGCCCCTGGTAGGTTACCCTGGGCCTGTACACTCTTCTCCATCTCCTCACTGTGGGTTGTCCAGCAGCATTTCCATTGTCACCACCCTCAGCATGTTGCATATGTCGCCTTATAACAGCAATGGCAGCCCCTAACATTTCTTTGTCTCAATAAAGCTTTTTCAGTTTTCACTTCTATTAGCTTACTGCAGTGTCTGTTGTTAGAAACATACTGGACTGTTTTTTGCAGAGTTTTAAGTGCTAGGCTGGGCTGGGCTAGTGTACTGCATGTGGAATTGCCTGATTCTGATTGTTTTCACCTGCTAGCTCTGTTAGTACTCCCTGGTAGCTTCCTACTATTTGTTGTGCTTCCTTTTTCCTTTCTGTTTCCTCAGGGGGGGAGCGCCGCACACAAGCGCAAACATGCACACAGCAGCTAACACGCGCACACACATGCTTACATGGAGGAAAACTTGCTTATTCGGGTTAAAACGCGTGCACACCAGCGCAAACGTGCTTACAACTCTTTAAACAGCCTTATACATGCTTACTCTGGCTTAAACTCGTGCACTCATGCTTACACGCGCACACTCTGTCTTACTCGGGTTTACACGTGCATACCCCTTCCATTTATTGTCTTTCCCTAGCCTACCTGTTGACACACCTGTTTCCATGATGTATAAATTAAAGCTGACACATGCCACTCGACTCCAATGAGCTTAACTTCTTTCATACATACCCCCCTCGTGATGTCACCTATCTTCTACTCTGTTACTCCCCATATCCTACTCCTACACTCCACTGACTGTGCTCATTTGCTATGTAAACTTGCGATTCACTATCCTAAAACTCATTTACATAGGATTGCCTACTGATGCTTGGTTACTTGTCTTAGACTGAGCTTCCCCCCTAGCAACCTCTACTCGGTGGCCATGTTGTCTTCAGCCTGCCATTCCCTTGCATTGTACATTAACAATTTCAATAAAATCCACATTCGTGGGTTTTAATTTTTAGTATTCTGGGTTTTAGAGCGCAGCCCGTTTGCGTGACGCTGCGCTATCCTTAAACATCGGAAATCGGCGAAAAAAATGTATTTTTATCTTCATATTGCATCAGGAAACATTTCCAATGGCCATATATTTGGCCATTGGCATGCTTCCTGCACTGGATGCAACCTGTAATTGGAGCTGTCATGGCTCTGTTTTGCTATTTGCAAAATGGTACTCAGTTGTCAACTGAGTACTTTTCTGCAAATAACACTGCTCTTACTCGGACAGGTTTGGGTTTCCTGAATCGCAAATCTACCTCATTTGCATGCCTTTCTCCTGCATTTGAGGTAATTTGCATATCCCAGCCCTGTCCATGTAAGAGCCATTTTAGGAGCTCTTTTACACGCCCTTACAGGCTTTTCCTGGATCGCTTGTCGGACATGATGGCTGCATGGAGTCTTACTCTACTCTAAGACTCCATGCAAGCCTTCATGAATCCGGCCCAAAGTCTATGACTACTCTTCTTTCCTTATTAAAATCACTTGAAATGAGACATTTTTATTTCTTATTTCTCCATAAAATAGTCATCGCTTATGCCTCATATCCATTTGATTGTGGCTTCTATCTAAAACATCACATCAGTCATTAGTGAACCTAAATGCAGCGCTAGCTGTTGCATTAGAATCATTTAGGCCCCTTTAATTTATACCTATTGGGACTGAAGGCAACAGAAAAACTTGAACAGCTAAATATGTTTAGCTCTCCACTGGACATTTTACATACAAGGTTAAGGAGCATGAATTATCTGAAACACACCAAAAATATATAACCAAAGTCTTAAAAGTCACATAGAAATTTTGCATTCTAGTTCCCCTTTTCTCTCTTATAACTTATAGTATTTCAGAAGGCACAAGCCTTATGTCATGAATGAGAGAAGAACACTGAGAAGAATTCATGTACGAGTTAAATTCTAAGAATTCTATGGGAGAATCTTTGCTTGAAGATAGTAAATGCTCTTTCTGAACAATATAAGAATTTGTGTATTGCAGAACTTTATTCTTCTAGCTTCTGTTATCATGATCTTAAGCAAAGTGATTTTTCTGGTGCATTGGAATCATCCCAGGTGAAAGTGCCAAGTTCATTTCAGCAAATCAGTATAAGTAGTAACTCATCTCAAATGTTTTTTTTTTATCACAGTACAGCAAGAGTTCTTATTACTAGTGATGTTTATGATGATGCAAGCCTTCTTGTACCCATTCAGGCAGTGTTCCTGCAAATGGCTTAATCTAATTACACACAGATGTACTGTATCTGTTCATGCAGTGCTCTTACAAATAACTTAATCTGTGATCACGCAAATGTGTTACTAATATTGATTTACAGTCTACTGACTTTTAATTCCTGTTGTACTTTTCTTGTTTCTATACCTAGGCCAAATGAGGACCCCACGACTCATTTTATTTATAAAAAAAATTAAAATAACATACAATAAAATAACTATTCTTTGTAGGACAAGGATGGACAGACATACCAGTTATAGAAGAATTCAGTATTTTGTCTTTACACAGGGGTGTGCATGCACTCAGCTATACTCTGCTAGACTTCACTATTCTCTAACAGAATTGATGAAATTATTAAACTGAGGTACTAATCTTAGCACGCATAAGGCATCCATTGTTGTTACATTTTGGTAGTGTGACTGATTTAGAACAAAAATGCACTGTTCCTTAATGACTGACTTCTTTCAGGATTTTTCACCACATTCTACATATTTTCTGTTTCAGGAACATGTGCAGATTAATAGGTCAAAATGAGTGCACTAGAGTTGGGCACTGGTCTCAATGGACATTTTGACCCAACCCATGCTGAAAAATAAGATAAATGAACTAAATGCATACAGCAGAGTGAGAAAAAAACAATACAGGTTTTAAGAAATTTAGCAAAAGATATTCAGTATCATGTTTTATCTCTGAAAACATAAATATTTACATTATATACAATAATGAGGAAAGGATGTAGGTAAGCAATGTTAAGGATATTTGGTGATGGTTTGGTGAATTAAGGGAGAATGATAAATATGAGAAGGGAAAAGTTAAAATATGAGGTTCATAAGGATGGAGGTGGTTTGCTCTGTCTGTCAGAAATGAGTGAAGGGAAAAAATTATTAGGTGTTCAGAGAGTTGAGTGGGGGGTAGTATTCATAGTCATTATATGAAAGGTTATCCATGTTGTCAGATAAAGAGTGCATAGAAACCATTTATGCCAATGTTCAATAGTTGTGAATAAACCTAAGCAAATGATGTCATAATGAGATGTAACTGAGAAAAGATATAAAGCAGTGTATGCTAAGGAAGCATTATCTCACCTTTTTGCAATTCATAGTGAAATAGTTCCACTTTTCTGTGCTGTTTGCAGATACTTTGTATAAAAAGGAATCCTGCCTGTTCTATCTGCTTTGTAGTCATCTAAGATGTTATCACTTTCTGTTAGCTTTATTATGTCCCATTGTGAGCTACTTGTTTTGGCTGCTCTAAAGCCACTTGCATCCAGCAGTGCTCATCACGGAAGAAGGCAGAGACAGAAGCAAGGAATAACACTCTATAATTTTGATAATCAGGAGATACTTGATATGTTTAGAATGGACAGGGATGTTATAAGGGTTGTAGTAAGTATGTAATACCCCATAGGGCCATAGGAGGGATGCATGGACTTCCTATCCATTTGAATACTATGGTCTGTATAGCCCTCACTATACTTTCCATGGGGACCTTCCAGAGACTGGTTGGGAACATACTCAGTATCTGACTGTCTTCTGCCATGAGGATACTGCATCAGTTTTTGGGTGTACTCGTGGCACATGTGGATCAGAACATCCATTACTCAGTGTCACCTCAGGACAAGCAAAGATTTGCGGTGCCTTTCATGTGGTGGCAAATTTCTATGAGTTACTCAGTGCAATAGATTGCACTCATGTTATAATTAGGATGCCATCTAGTCAATGGGGTGAAGCAGGTAGTGTATAATGCATGAGAATTCATCACTGGTGTCTCTGCCCAGAATCCTGACAGTGCATATGATCCCCATATCTGGCACACT
Organism: Protopterus annectens; assembly: GCF_019279795.1. NCBI lineage: Eukaryota > Metazoa > Chordata > Ceratodontiformes > Protopteridae > Protopterus > Protopterus annectens. Next base: position 1,202,793,026 of record NC_056732.1, read on the forward strand.
AGCTCATTCTACTGCCTCTTCATGCATGGTAGGATGCCCAGTGGTCATCTTGTTGGTAAGTATAAATTATGTTTTTCTCTTTTCTGCTATTTTGTTTAAGTAGCTATTCATGGTAAAATGTGTTGATGCATACTAAACCATTTTTTTCTTTGTTTTGTTATCCTTCCTTTTCTCTCTCTCTCTCTTTTGTCATTTCTGGTGATGCTGGATATCCATTGGAGCAATGGCTCATGACACCAGTGAGAATCCAAGTGCAGCTGCAGAAGGAAACTTTAAAACAGCCCTGCTCCTGACCTGTGTTGTCATTGAGAGCATCTTTGGTCTTCTAAAGAGGCATTTTACATACCTGGATGAGTCTGGGAGTGCCCTTAGTATGACATAGCTAGTGTGTGGGGTCTATATTATGTTTCCAAAATTGTATTCTGTTGAACACCTATTCATCAATATCTAATTAGTGAAAATCACTTTTCTCCACTGTAATATGATCTTGCAGTTGGTATATATAGTTAGGGGGGTGTGGGAAGTGAAGCCCCCTACACTGGGGGATGTGGGGAGAAGCCCCTCACACTGGGTGGGTTCGATTGACGAAGATGTTGCTGCATTGTTTTCTGGGCAAGTATTTCCTTGCCCTTGGTAAATTCAGTGAATTGTTGATGCAATTTTCACTGATTAGGTGTAGGTAAATAAGTGTTTGCCGGAATATGATTTTGGTGACATAATATAGACCCAGTGCATGCAGGATGTTTACTGCATATTGCATTTTGCATAACATAACATAATTATGCACTAGTCTGCTAGTGAAGAGACCCATGCTATGAATGCATTTCCCATTTCCAGTTCTACTACAACTAATGAAAACAAGCCAGCAGTGGTAGTAAGGGACCACATGTAGCAGGTTCATGTGTGGCATATGGCTGCACAAATACAGATGTAGCATCCAGTTCACATCTATATACGATGATATTCAGATTATTGTTTCCTTTCTTCTAAAAATACATAGAGCATAAATGATGCATGCTGTGGTATCTGCGGGCTATGCTGTGTGGTGCATGTTCTTCTCTTACTGTTCATCTGAAATTCTTTCTCATCTTTAAATATTTTTTTTTTTATTTAGAATAGTTACTCATATTATTGTTTATAAATGTCATGCCTGAGTGCTCACTGATTCATATTCAGTGATGTTGTAAGGTACCGCATAAGGAATAATCACATTTTAACTGTTTTTCATAACACATCCTGCTGAGGTATTATACCTAAGTATACACATATTGAATGTCCTCAATTGGTTTAATTAGTAAAAAGTGAAAGATTATTTTATTTTGTCATGCAGAAAAAGTTGTAGCATCAAAGACAAAACATGTCATAATTTCTGCAGTGGTGTGAGTGAAGAGGCAGCAGTGTTTGTTTACATGGCATGGTACTCATTTTTTTGTTTACCAAAGGTTACAACTTTATTCCAGCTCCGCCTTTCAATAGAGCACATTCACTAATTGAGTTGAAATTATTTACTCAGAAGTTGAAGATGAATGTCTGTTTTAATGCTTCTAAACATGGGGGGGGGGGTTGTTTAAACAATGTAACCATTCATTTAAAATGAAAAGTTTGTTTAACTCAACTATGCACCCAGTAATGCAAACATTTGAAAAAGCATGCATTAATGATTACTATAAACTTGGTAATGAATGTAGGTGGATAAAGAAATCTAATTTAAAACTATCAAAAAAATGTTGTTAAATTCTTTGAAGAATGATTGATCAATACAGATCATAAGGCCTGATGAGGGGGGTGGTACATTTATTCTTGATAATATAGATCATTCTGCAGGCATGTTAGGGATTCTACATGATTCAGAAACATATTTACCAGTATAACAAAATGCAATTAATACTGTACACAATAATATTGATTTATTTATAGCAGAACTATTACTTGATGGGAGAATAACAGGAGAGATATTTAGTTTTGATTGTGAAAAGACCCTTGATTCCTACTATATTTGTGATCCCCAAAATCCACAAAGGTATTCATAATCTGAAATATAAACCAACTGTTGCAGCAAGTGGGTCCAAACATATCCCCTTGCAAGCTTTACTGATAAAAAGATTAAACGTGTGTTTAATAGTAAATTTCACTTAATCAAGGATTCTTGGGACTTTTTGAGGAAGTTGACCCTAAAGATATGGTTGAGATGTGTTGGTTTTCTGATTATTGATCATGTAGATCTGTTCACCTTTATCCTTTCAAAACAGGTTTATTGTTTTAACATATAAGAGAAATATCATAACAATTTTATACAAGTAATTAAAAATAGGTATTATTATAATATTCAACAAAACAACTAAAGTATTTACAAAGACATCCACTACAATCAGATCAATTAATTAAACTAAAATACCATGCTATTGAAATTAAATTTTTTTAACAAATTTTGTAAATTATCCCATACAATAAAATAAGATGTTTTTCTGTTTGTTCTAGTCCTAATTGTGTTTATTTCCATATGGCACACTATATTCATAAAATTTTTAAATTCATTGAACTAAGGAGGTGTATCTGAAATCCAATTTCTAGTTATTATTTTCCTAGCCACTGCTAGAATAGACCATAACAAGGGAAGCTTAACCTTTTAACACTTTGAGGTACAGGTGTGTTGAATAATATAAGAGATTTAGAAATAATGAAATTATCTGTAAAAAGAGCCTGCAAAAATTCATTAATTGACTTCCAGTATTCTTTCAATTTTATACAGTCATAAAACATATGAGCCCAGTCAGCATTAATTTCTACATTACATCTCTTACATAGATTATCTTTATTATTTATTTTATTCATCATCAAAGGTGTATAAAAAGATCTATGTAAAAATTTCCATGTATAAAGTCTCCAGACAATGGAAGACGTAGTTCTATAAGCAGATTCCAATATATATTGTTTATCTTGTTGATTTGGTGGGTCCCCATTAATAGAAGTGAAATAATTCCAGTATGAATCTACACTGTAAAAGTTTCTTGTCTGATAACTTTATGTATGTATGAAAGTTTACCTTTATCAGAAACTTTATGTTGTAAATTTAATATCAAGTAATCAATCAGTGTTGGAATAGATTCTTTAACAGTTATAGACATTAAATCTATTTTATTAATGAGATGTTGTCTAAAGGTCTGAACCTCTAACCAGCAAGTTTCTCTTAGATCAAATTCTTGTTTTAAGAAATCTAGATTTTTAACTTTATTATCAGATATCAACTGATACCAGTACTTTAGATCATTATCTATAACTAAATGAGTTCCTTCAGAAGTAGATGACAAAAGCATACCCTGAGTATACATTATAGGAAATACAATAAAATTCCATTCCCTATACTTAGGGTGCATGAATATAAAGTTACGATAACTAATAATAATATTTAATGGGTAACAAACCATATGTTTAGGTGTAATAGGTGAAGTACAAAATTCCTTTAGTAACCATAACATGGAGTTATTTGCAATCATATTTTTATGTGTTAAGGAGATTTTCATGAAGTGTATACTAATTAGCTCCCAATAATCTTTCCATTTTGTGACATATGACTGATCTATTAATAAAGTAATAACTTTTACAATAGAAGAGATAGTATATAAATTAAAGTCTGGAAAAGAAATACCCCTTGAGACCAGCTATTAGTATGTTTCTTTAATGCAATCCTAGGTCTATTAGGTGCCCATAAGAAATTTAACATTAGTGTGTTCAGTTTCTTGATAATTATTTTTGTAGATGGAAGTATTATTGATTGTATTAAGTATAAAATCTTGGGGAATATTATCATTTTAATAATTGTAAGTCTCTCCTCCATAGTAAAAACATATTATTCCAGGTATTAAAAAGATTTTGTATATTAAGAAAACAGGTATTATAATTATTATATATAATAGATTTAATATCTTTAGATAGTATTATACCTAAATAAGTTATCTGACCTGAATTGGGTACATATTTAGTAAAATCACTAATGAGAATATTTTTTCGTATATATATAGGTAGTATTTTAGTTTTTTCTTCATTGAATATTAAACCAGAAATACTTTTAAAATTCATCATGTTATCAAATAGAGACTGTATAGAAGAATTAGATCCTGCTGATGTAATTAGAACATCATCTGCAAAAAGTTGAATTTTGGATGTTGTATTTTCATCTATTTCAAAACCCTCTATGTCAGTACTGTTTCTGATCAAATTAGCCCAAGGCTCCATTACTAAAGTGAATAATAGTGGAGAAAGTGAACATCCTTGTTTTGTACCTTTAAGAATGGGTATTTTTTGTGAAACATATGTTCCTACCTTAATATAAGCCAACGTTCCTTTGTATAAATGTTCAATTAGATTTGCAAATGCATGCGAGAAGTTTGTGCACTTCATTAAGGTAAACAGATAGTCCCAACTTACTGAATCAAATGCTGAACTTATATCAAGACTAATAAGTGTTAAATCTTTCTTTTTCCTATTTGCAAAATCTATTAATGTTAAAGTTCTTCTTATATTATCAAAAGTATTTCTATTTACAATGAAGCCTGTCTGATCTATATCTATAATGCCGGGAATGATTGTCTTCAATCTATCAGCAAAGATATTCATAAACATTTTATAATCAACATTAAGTAATGAGATGGGCCGATATGAAGA